>NW_006760387.1:1748663-1828105 GCF_000271605.1 Fomitiporia mediterranea MF3/22
GTATTCTTCTCTGCTTTCACTCATTTTTGAAAGGAATTTAATACTCTATAGAGTGTTGTATTCATAAAATGCTAGACTACAAGTACCAATTTACAGAGTGTAATATTATTGTGTTTTAGGGAAGTTATATATATTTTTTTCACCTGTACAATACTTTTGTCATATACTGTAAGTAATCTATAGAGTCTAAAGACTTGATCCTTATACAGTCTAACTATTCTCTCAGCTGTAACCTTTGTAGTAGTTAGAAGAGTATATATTTGCTTAGAGAAACAATTTACAATAATACAAATAGTGTTAAATCCCTTAGACTCAGACAATTCACTAATTAAATTGACAGATATTACCTACTAAGGTCTAGTAAGTGTATTATAAGGATGTAATGCTTTTTGTCTTGTAGTGTGTAGGGATTTTGTTCTTTAGTATTTATTACAGTCTTAAACATACTTTTTAGTGTTTGTCCTCATTTATAGCTACCAGAACTCTCTCTAAATTATTTCAAGTGTTTTCCTATACTCTGAATGTTCTACAAGTAGGGAATCATAATATTCCTTCAGAATCATTAGTACAAAGTCTAATAGAACATATATCTTTAAATTCCTACACATATAATTATCTCTAATAAGTAGTTGACTTTAGCCTACTCCTGGCCAAGGCCTTTGACTATTGTAAGTTTATTTAATTAATCATTTCATTCCAGATTGTATCTACTAAACAAGTACAGATTGGGATTTGGGATTGTTCAGTATTCTTGTGAAGCATATGTTGACTACAGGTCTGTCATCCTAGAATCTAGCACAACTGTTCCTGAATACACATATGTAGGGGTAATGTACTTCTTATGTATCATCTGTGAGTCTCTGTTTGGAAGAATTTCTTCTATATATTTATACATTATTACAGGCATGACTTTCATAAACATGATACTGCTACTTTACAAGGAGGTACAACAAACAATTCACTCTTCAGGTGTTCTACACTGATACTACTATAAATTAGAGTCCTGTGAACATCATTTTCACAGTGTATAGTCATTACCTCCCTATTATAATACTAATACTAAGCCCTAATTTTCAGTCTTACAAGTGTACTCTCCTCCATCACAAAAAAGTCTTAAGTATTATACTTGCTTGTAATCTTGTATATTTTATAAATTTTATAAAATTTGTCCAATTACTTATAATCTTCCTGGGGGGTTAAGTAAGGAAAGTACAATGTTAAATAAGCAAGAAAAAATACTTTTAAAACTTGGCAATTTCTAATATAATTTTATAAATTGTCAAGTTATACAAGTGATTATAATATACTTCCTAAATTACAAGGTTAAGACATACTTATTAATTTGTGACAGTGTAATATCTGCTTATAATGCTTACAAGTCATTACAAGTGTTTGAATAGCTTGCTTTTACTTACTATACAATTTTATATCAAATAATTAATTGAATATAATTATATTTAAATTATAGAATACAAAAATAGTAAATAATACGCCATTTCTACAGTCCCAACCCCTACACCACCAGCTGCCTCTGCCTCATTCTTCTGCGAGTGGGATTTGTGTTGGACAAGGATGACCGCATTCTCAGGCCGTTCGATGTAGTCTTCGTCACCACGTTTTGGTCGTTGCTCGGTCCCTGCAAGTTGAACTGCGAGTGTGTGTGGAATGAGGTTGAGCAGGTTGTGGAGATTGAGGCTGCGCCTGTGAGACGAGCTTAGAGTGATTAGCAAGTGACAATAAGAGTGAAAAGATGGACGCACTGCGACAGCGTGTAGCGAGTGTGGGTGGGTCACCTGGATTGGAAATCCGGAGCGTTGAGCGAGCTAATTTGGGCTGCAGGGGAAACGTGTCTGTGCAAGCACGTTGCATGCTCTAGCTACGACGCGACGCGCAATCGGAGGTGCAGTGAACTCAGTAATAGTTGTGGATGACTTCGAAGGTGTATCTCTAGGACGTTCTGGCTCGAAGGGAGAGGATGAAGTGGGTGGTGCGGGCGGACTTGGCTCAGGAGAGGTGAGTGGTGGCTACTGCTTCTGTTATTCAAAATGGTGTCATGGACAGCACTGGGGTATATAAATGCACACGGCGTGGGCCCATCGAGGGTGATGTCAAGCATAGGATGGTAGGTGTGGAAGGAGAGTGTGCGGGGGGTCAGAGAGAGGATTGCGCCTGAGGAGTGGTAATACATGGACATTGTCGCGAGTGCGTACTCACCGATTGTTGCTTGCGTTGCTGAGTGGGAAGAAGTACACGAATGCATGGAATTATTGAAGAAGTCGGTCAACAATGCGGATGCGCGAATGCGAATGCAAAAAAGAAGGCGAGCATAATAAAAAGGAGGACAATGAAGGAGAGGCAACGCAAGAGGCAGAGCGAGGAGCGGGAGGGATGAAAGGGAGACAAGAAGTTGGGAGGAGAGGGATGAGCAACTATTGTGCGAGTTATTATGAAGTGGACTGGCTACTTACGCTTTACGCTGAAGGACTGTGTAGCCAGCTCGGCCGTGTTGTCACAAGATCTGAGGCTCAGCGCAGGCATTGCAGTGGCAGATTAGAGAGACGAATCCAGCGACCTTTGTTGTCTAGGCAGTTGCAGGCAGTGTGCCTGCTGGAGGATGCTTGTAGGCAGAGGACTGGCCTGGAGAGGACAAAAGAGACGACATAGCGTTGGGGGAAGAGGGTTGGGGAGATGATGGAGGTAGGAGGAAAAGGAGTGACGAGAGCAAGTGCGTCATTATATGCTCTCGATCTTTGGTACTCGATTATGTAATCACTTCGATATATTGTTTAAAGGTAAAAACAAATTATATTATAAGTCTGACAGAGTGATTGTTAACATTATTAATATATATAATTGTATATTATCTTACTAAAAGTATTGTAATTAACTTACAAGCACAACATATTACTTTTATGACTATTATAATCAATCAACTATTGTTACAAATAACTTATAATATAATTTTAGCATATTATAATAGGAGTTGAGTACTTGTACCTCACATGTAATGTTGTAATAATACTATTAGTAAGCTTACTTACTCTAAAACATGTTTGTAGTTTAATAGAAACTTTGTATATTTCTTACATTTATATACAATCATTATAATTACATTACAAGTGAAATACAAGTATTATTTTAGAATGTAATGCTTATGAAATCATTTTATTAGTTTACTTTTGCTATTATTAAATACATTTGTTGCGACTTTTTCGTGATGCTCTATTCTAAGCAACCGTCTTCTTTTGCAAATCTGGCAGGTTGACAGTGGGCAAGTAAACACTGTCATTTCAACTCAGACCGAGGCAATGCAATTCAGATCAAATCCTACACTGGCTGTCTCCACGTTCCTCCGCGAAGAATGAGCGAGATGAAGTGGGGAGAGGTCGAAGAGATGGTGGCGCCAGTGTCCTTGGGTCGGTAAAACAAGCCCGATGAAAACATTTCTGCACGTCGTGTTCGTCGCTGAGATTTGGAGGTGAAGTTGAGCACACAGTCCTTGCTATTAGATTACAAGAAGCAATTGTTGCTTAATAGTCACAAATTTTCGGGCTTGGACGCCATGCTCAGCGTTAGGCCTCTATTCAATGATAATACATAGAATTAAATTGTTCCTAGATATAAATGCATCTTGTTGAGTATGCAAGAAGAAGGGCATTTTACCCTAACATTGTTGAGCGACTTTTGCAGTTGCTCTTCGCACCAGGTTCCTCCCCTTCCTTCTCGGACGAGGCTGTGACGTTTTCTCTTCCTCGGTAAGTACATTGTTATTCTCCTCGTACGCAGGAATAGCTTCCCGTCCTGCATCAGCATCCATTGCATCACCGGAGATGAGACTCAACAATCTACGTTCCTCGGCTCGTTGGCTTGGATCTTCATACGTCACTCGCATACTTTCGTCAGCTTCCCCTCCCGTACCAATTCCCGATCCAAGGCCGATAATATCCGAGTCTGCAGGTGACTCGGCAATACTGTTAATAAGTCCACCAACGCTCCCAGTCCCTGTCGTTCCCATCGTGAAATCAAACGAGTATGACGGTCCCGCGACCACACCTGTGGACGAAACTATCGATCCCGAACGTCCCAACGCCTCAACACTCGTCGTGCGCGAAAAGGTCCGTCCGGAGCCATCCTGTCTCGATTTCGTCCTCGGAGGTGGTTTTGAGCGCTTCGAAGCACGAGTAGGCGGGGCTTGTCCTTGTCCTTGTCCTTTCAAGCTGTGATTCTGATTCTGATTATTATCGAAATCCTGATCTTCTGAAGAGGGTCGTTTGCCTAAGAGCGAAGCGATCGCATCTTTTAGCACGTTTGCGCTTTCCCCACTCAGTGTATTGGCCGTCGCGGTTGGTGCTGTTGTGGGCGTTATTGATGCCTCGTGGTCCGCTGTACGGGTGTTCTTGGATGGCATTTTTAGCGGAGAAGGCGTTACGCTCGATGGAACTCGGTCATGATACTTTGTAGGAGATCTCCGTTTAGTCGGAGAAGTAAATGGTAAAAGGACAGTGGTGTTTTCCATAGTGAGATTCGTTGGCTTATGTTTGCGCTTCGAGGGAGTAGTTGGACTAGTTCCATGAGAACGGGTAGAAAGCGCTGGAGACGAGGTAGGTGGATGATCATGTACAGACTCCGAGAGGAGAGCGTTAGCCACCCAAGAATCCGAAAACTCAGGCCCCGTCTCCGTAAACGAAGATGGTACGACGGGAATGGAAGTGTCTGAAGACTGTGAACGGTCAGAGCTCTTACTGGGTGTCTTGACCTTCGATGAACCTTGCACAAATTCGCTGTTTGTGATATCCATCATCATTCCGCCTTTACCAGTATTTTCGGGCGCAACTGCGGTAACCAGATAGTCCTTTACTTCCTGCATTGTGCCTGTCTTCACAGTAGCATATAGCCATTGTAAATTCAAGATAGGAATTCTCCACTCCTGCGCCTTATCGAATTTTGCGCCTGTGCCACAAGGACAAATAAGATGTGTATTTCGCTTCGACAGCTGGTCCGTCACAGTTGCCCCTGTTAGCGTTCGTGAGCCAATAGAACATAACCGAAGGGGAATAAAAATCACGAACCAATGGCTTTTACCAGACGGACTGATGGGGTCTTCTCCGAGGCAGCTAATCCGGAAACGTGGATATACAGCTTGTTAGCACCTTCGGGAGGGGGGTTGGTTAGGCCGTCATTTATACTTTCAAAGGCTTCACATACCAGAAATAGGAGTAGGGATCCGCAGGGGAACAAATGCTGGATGTTCTTCAGCAGCACATATTCGCTCTTCGAACATGCATTGCTCTACCCAGCACTCTGTTCGATACTTGGCACGCTGCATTTCATCTTTTTCATCAAGATAGAAGGTGTTACCACTGTAGCTCCTCTGTAAGAAAAATTTTATTCTGCAAAAAAGTAAAAGCACGAAGCACGAACCCCGCGAGACGGACTATGATAAAATCCACTTGCGCCTCGGGATCATCTACGACGGTTCCACCTCGAAGCTCGAGTGCTGCTGTCAGTTTCGGTCCATTCGCTTGACCGAGTGTCCGGAATACCAGGTTTGCAAAGAGGTTCTTCTCGCCATCCGGAACACTGACGTCCTCGGTATGTAGGTTAAAAATAGGCATAGCTGATGATGCTGCTTGCTTAGACGTCACAAAAGATGTCGATGCTGCGTGTTGCAATGGCACGTTAGAGGATTCGGAGTTATCACCTTTAACTGCGAACGACTTCGTTCTCCTGAAAGCCGCAGCCAGTGAACTCTCGGCACGCGATGAAGCGAAGTCCACCGCCAACCTCTGATCGACTCTATCGGTGGACGATCGTTCTAAGTATCCACCAAGCGGGTTGGAAATTCGCGGTCTGGTTGGGCTTCGCAGCACTTTTCCACCCTTCACTTCATAGCCTCTCCTTCTCAGCATATTCTCAAACAGTCGAGTTGTTGCTTCGGGAACGCGTCTGACATTAGCAATTTCTTCCACGTCTTGACTGATATCCAATGCAGGTGATATGATAGGTGCGCGTCGGTCGATCTGTTCAGCTGACGAAGCGATTGGTGCCACCAGTGGAGAATCTAAACAATGATGATTCAGGAACTTCCTCACGAACGCAAGTAAGAATTTCCCCACATTCTGGCATCATTCTACGCTGCGGACGAGGTCCAGTGGCCACGTACTCCTTCTCATTGAGAATGCCTAACACAGGATTAGCAGGACGGTGTTATGGCTGATCAGCTAGGCGTACCCTTGAATTCTAAGCAGTCCCAAAACCAATCCTCCCAAACCAAATGTACTTTGGTCGTAGCGGTCCTGTTGGCCTTCATGACAAACTGCATCTTTGCGGAGATTCCTTTTTCGCCCACATTGTCGCCTCTGTCTGGCCCACATAGGAGATGTGTGATTTCCGCGTCTTTGCCGAGTGTCTCAACGAATGTACCGCCGTTCTTCTCCAATTGTTTTCGAATCTGCTTCCTCTTTTGCACATCGTCTACCGCAGTTAGGCATAGTCGTACAAATTGGAACGTAGGAAAGCGATGCACGCTGGAGCTCTTTGATTGTAAACTAGGTTAGATTCTGAACTTTGAAGACTGATATGTTTCCGTTCACGCACCTTTGCCACATCTATACTTTCTCCACTAATCCATTTACTATGCACTTCCGATATCCAAGATGGAAGTAGAATAGGTATGCCATGCTCGACGCAATACTGAAGAAACTGAGCAATTATTCAATGATTCACTTTGACGCTGAGACGTACATTGTATTTTGCACTCCCAGGGTTCTCGCAAATAAGATGTGTGACTCTGTCCGTAAGGTCTGATGATGTCTGCGCTCCAAGTTGTACTGCTTGATGGAATAAGTTAACCTAAGAGAAAACTAGATTGTTAGCCACTATAACGGTCAATAGGCAGGCGGAATCACACCTTGTCACTAATTCCGGAAGCACAGACGACTACTCCAACAAAAGGCTTCTTGCAGCTCTTAATTATTTCCGTAAAATCCAGCTCATGAGCTTCCAAGGATTGGGCATAAACGGAGTTCTTCAACGATACGTCTGCTGTCTTTGACCTGACTCGATCGGGCGGGCGCAGTTTTACACCTGGTACCTTCATTATTACATTAGCTTTTTATTATATTTGTGAATAGAAGGCTTTACACGTACTTTGGTTGAACCATGTCCCCTCCTCATCGTCGCATCAACCTGTGGTCGCGATTCATTCACAAAACGTAAATGTGAACCATAATACCTTACACCTTCTAATAAGATGTTTTAGGAAGAAGAAATTGGTAGGATCTATACACCTGCCTTTTGTTAATAATGTGAGTTTTTTTTACCTTTGTCTTGTCTTTCTTTGCTAATATTATCTTAAGGAATTCAATTTCAAGGGGGCAACTATTAGTTACAAGACAGCTAAAAAAATTGTAATTAAAAAGATCTTGTAATATTTTCTTTTGCTTTGTATTTTATTTACATCTGTTATACTTCTATAACACACACATTACAAACTAGTACTATATATTTATTAAGATTAGAACCCTAAAAATAGAGTTTTTAATTATTATATACATTAATTTGCCTTTTGTATTAATTATCTACTAAAAATAAATATTTTTGCTTAATTATATTACAGATATCACTCTGTTTTTAAGATTATAATACTTATATAATCTAAGTATAATACTTTAGCTTATAATGTAAGGTTATCATAATGTATTCAATGAATTGTAATAATTCATAACACTCTTAGAGTCTTTATATACATTAATATGCCTTATTTTATCCTTATAGTTGTGTTCTAACCCTTACATATGAATTACAATGTATATAAAATGCTAATATTTCTTTAAATAGACTGTAATTCATTATATTTAAACAGACTTTTTCCTGAAGTTGCTTGTAGTGAATGGTCCCTCTTCAATATATTATTGCTGCTCAAATCAAGCTTGTACAGAGCTTGTGAGATTCATCATTAGAAAGATCTTGTAATACTTTTTTTTCTTGTCTCATACTTGCTTTGTGATTGCTATCAAGTTGTATATTAATACTATACATTTATTAAGATTATAACTTTACAAAAAGAATGTTTTTATAATTGTATACATTAATAACCATTTGTAAGTAAACAATAGTTGTTATTACTTTATTATATTGTAAGTACCACTCTGTTTTTATAATTATAATAGAAATATAATGTAAACATAATACTTTGGCTTGTCATACAAGGTTAGTATAATTAGTTTTATAGATTATATTTATCCATAGTACTTATATTGTCTTGTAATGTGTTAATATGTCTTATTTAGACATTACAATTCATCTGGAAACCTTGCAGTTACTTTATAATGTATATATAATGCTTATATTGCTTTATAATGTATATACAATGTTTATTTTGCTTTACAAAGTCTAAAATTCCATATAAGGAATGCGACTTTTTCACAATGAAGTAGCCTGAGAGAATCTTACACAGTTTAGAATGTTGTCCAAGCTTAGAATATTGAGGTCATACAGTCTTAGACAGCAGATTTTGAGGTCTCTACTGATGCAGCAGTTACTCATGATTGTAGCAGCTCAAAATATATGCATAGATGCTGGCACAATGTGTCTCATTCACTATCTTGTGCCCACAAATTTCCTCTAAGTCTAAAAAATCATGTGATTTCTTACATTACATCACGTTGCTCAAAATCGAAAAGTCTCATTATTTATACAAACGGGTGTAAAGCAGCATCGAATTTTAAAGGAAATTCGACAACGGGGGTTTACGCGAGTCACGTGCTTAGTAGATGCGTTATTGCCGGCCCTAAATAAGAAGCCAGGCGCGTAGTTATTACCTGACTCATAAATACCACCCCTAATAATAATAATAGTAATGTTAGTAGTAGAAAAAAGTAAAAAATGTAAGAACTTACACAATTTTAGCTGTTTTAATACAGCTATAATGATCTGGGAGTGCTTCCCTAAGCACTCCCAGAATTTTATTAGTGCTAGCCTTACAGGACACACATTTTGTGTCCTTCATTTTGTATGTGTCTGGATTGGCCCAAAAAACAGAGGGGGGGCAGGTGTAGAGAGTGCTGTGTAAGATAAGAAGTAAGTCTAGAGATCTCAGGTCAAATGCAAGTGAGGGAAGGGACTTACTAAAGGTAATTGTGAATGCAAGTTGTTGGGAGTGTGTGTGTACAACTGTAAAGTAAAAGGAATGCAAGTATGTTATTAAAGTCAACATTGAGCAAATTATTGATAGGGGATCAAGAGTTGTTACTACTTGTTACAGAGCCAAGTCTGAGTGAAAGTGTGTCTGGAGAGTGCTGTGTGAGGCTGCAAATAGTACTTGACAAGTTTATCAAAGTCAACATTAAGCAGATTATTGACAGAGGATCAAGAGTCATTACTGCTTGTTACAGAGCCAAGCCTGAGTGAAAGTGTGTCTAGAGAGTACTGTGAGAGACAACAAAGTAAGCAAGATAATGAAGCAAAAGATACAAGCAGTGTGAATGGCTAGAAGACCTTGATAAAGCTGTTGAGTTATACTGTACTACTTACAAACTTCAACCTAATAGCCATCCTTATTGTTCTGAGTCTCTAAACAACCTTGCAAATTCTGTATATGCTTGAATCAGGTAGCAGTAGTGTATTAAAGATTACTAACAGACATATGATATAGTAAATAGAGTATAGTGACAGTAATGAAAGAATCTGTAAAAACAGTAGTAACACATATAGTACTCTCTATCCTACAAACTGTGAGAAACTGTGTAATAGTAGTAAAGTCAAGGATTGCTCTGAAGAATACTGTAGTTAGTGCAAACTGAGTCAAGATGGAGGCATAAATGGCACCTGTTAAAAGAAGATTCATTTTGCTCACTGTAAAAGTTGGTAAGATAGTAACAAGGAATCAGCCTAGTAGAATACTTACAGTGTCATATTTGATTAGCAAAAACAGTTGTACAGATGATCAACAGATTGTCATTTACTGTGTGTAACTACAAAATTACCTTACATGTAAATAGTGTGTCTAATATTTACTACAGGTCTGTATAACTGTCTGATTTGCCTTCCTCATTGTTCTGTTCTTTGCTTTCAAGATTCTTATCATTGTTATCAGTCTCCTCCTCCTCTTCTAATACTTCACCATCTATCTTGTCATTGTTTTGTTCTTATAGTGTGTTATATAGTAGGTAGCTATTTAAATGCTATATACTGTTACAATTCTCTACTCTCTTACCTTCAGTTCTAAGGGTTCTACACCCTTCTGTACTAGAACTCAGGACTTCTGTCCCTTAAGAGTACTGTCTATAGACTATATGTATGCTGACTCTTACTACTACCCTTCCTTACTTCATCATTCTATTCCTTTGACTACTCCTTCATTCTCTGTTCATTCTATAGTCTCTTACCTTTTGTCCATCCCTTCATTCTTTGTACCTTTATCTTTGACATTCCTTTCTTTCATTCTTTGTAGCTTATCATTCTTAGTAGCTCATACTCCCTAAGTACTCTTGTGTAGTTTAGTATATATAAGTATACAAGATTAGACTAGTTCTGTAGTCTTGATCTTATCTACTCTAGGTAGTCCTGTACTCTTAGGCTCACTCTATATACTCTACTCTTGTCTCACTCTCTCTCTCTACCTGTTCTACAAGTTCTGACTATGTTCTAGTACTTACATTCTGTATTTCTGTTGTGTAGGATAGTTGTAGTCTAGGTCCTCTTACTGAGCCTTTGAGTCCCCTCTATACTGTTACTGACATCAGATTAAGACTACTCATTACTACTCTACAACTCTCCTATGTTTCAAGCATTAGTACTCACTATTGTGTCAATCTCTTTTCTTTGTCCTAACCCTTTTACATTTTTAAATTTTAAACTTTCTAAACCCTTTTAAACTTTTACTACCCTTCTTTTATTCATTACCCCTTTTAGTTTAGTGTTGATCCCTTTGTAGTATAAATATGGACCCTCCTACACTAACTGCCACCCCTACTGTTCTACCAGATTAGTAGTTACAAGCAGAACTAGCTTAATATGTACAGACTTTTATCTAAGAGGCCTTTGTTAACTATATACTCTTAGCCCCTTCAGAACCTGTTCTGATTGTTCTAGAAGTCACAACTTGTTCTAGAAAGAAAGTGTATATAGCTTGCCCTTTAGACTTTAATAGGTAGCACTTTAAGGACTTCTAGTACTAAGTCAAACTATATGTAGCTACTACTTTAACCAATCTATCCTTAGATCTTAATTGTATCCTATTTGTCCTCTCCTTCATGAAGGAAGGTAACACAACTACCTAGGCCCAGAACTGGATCAAAGACTATCAGATTGGAAGCCTGATCTGACTTTAGAACAATGAGTCATATTCAGAATTTATAAGGTAGCTCTGTACTTTCTTTATTAATCTGAATGAGAAGCACAATACATAGAACAAGCTTGTGTCTCTATAACAGAGCAAACATTCTACTAATACCTTCTTTCAGGAGTTTGATATCCTAGCCTAGAAGGCAGGATTCACACTTAGGTTCAATAATGTCCTTATTAGAATGCTTGAAAAAGCTCTTCACTTAGAACTAGTTAATAAGATTCTTAGAATGATACTAGAACTAGTTACTTATACTGAGTGAAAAACACACACTATCTCCTTCAACCAAGCTACAGCTTGGATGTGTCAAGTCTATACAGAATGCCTACACATATGTCTAGCTCTAACAGTTCTGAGTCCTCAGATTAATCTGCTTGTAATTCACAATCAATCTGTTCTAATAGACATTAGAGAAGCTTGAAAGTAAGGAGTATACTTTACTTACAGAAAGTCAGAGCACTAGATTAAGGACTGTCTACAGAAGTAATAGTATATCTGTCAGGTCATTAGAGTAATAATGAGTAATAAGTAGGATTTGTAGTAAGAAGCCTTTTCTACAAATCTGAAAGTCACCTCAGAACTTTTAGACCCTAACTATGTACTCTAGGATTTTGTAGAGGCCTAACAGTAAATGTAGTACTAAAGGGCTATGACTCAGATTTTTTAATAACTACTTTTGATTCAATAGACACTATAGGATTAGAAGTAAATAAAGTAAGAAAAGTAGAAAAAGTAGAAAAAGTAGAAAAAATAAATCAACAAAATTATTTATTAGAAAGAAAAAAGTTGAAAACAAAAGTAGATAGTTCTCCTATTTCTTCTGATTCTTTTGATTCTTCTCTTCACACTTTATCTGAGTCTAAATCTGTATAATCTGACTTACTACTTTTACATTCTAAGATTTTAGAACATTTAAAACACTACCTAGCCCTGTTTACTACTTAGTAGTTTGTCTATAGTATTAAGTAGGGATAGTCTTAACTAAGTTTACAACTGAGGACATAAGTCTGTCCTTGTTGAAAGAGAGAGGTTAATAAGGAAATGTTAGTGTATATACTTACTCTCTTAGACAACAAAACTGTGTAAGCTGTATGTTCCCTTCAGAACAAGTAGCAGTTCATCTAAGAATGTTCTAAGTACTAGCTCTAAGTCCCTGTCCTCTTAGCTCCCTTCTTAGAATCCCCCCAGATCCAAACAACAGCTCTAGTAAACAGTAGATACACTAGTTTGTGTATTAATAAGGCTTTCATGTAGGAACACTACCTCCCTACTTAATGTGTTCCACTTCTAATCCTAGTATACAATATAGACAGAACTCTAAACTAGAATAGTTAGATTACTGAGTTTGTCCAACTACAGATAACCATTTAGGATTATAAGGAAAGTATTAAGTTCAGAGTCACTAACCTTAGAAAGACAGACATCTTTATTAGATTTGAATGGCTCAAGGCTTACAACCCTACTATTGACTGGTTAGAGTAGACACTTGTGTTCAATCAGTGTTCTAAGTCTTACAACTACCTTATACTACTGTTCTGAGTAAATACAAACACTTCTAATGTTACTAACAGTTCTGATGAAGGTAACTAGTTGTTCTTCTTTGACTAGGATAAATATGTGGATACATATTCTAGTTAAGACAGAATAGAGTTAATCTAAAGAATGTCTAAGATAGAACCAGTCTAGAACCCTCTCAGAACAACTCTATTCTAGAACACATATAGGCTCAGCCTGCTAGATTTTGTCTGAGAGTTCCCTAAAGTCTTTAGTAAAGAGGAATTTGACTAGCTTCCTAAACACTGTCTCTAGGACTATACAATTGAATTGACTAAGGGTTTCTAACTTAAGGATTGTAAGGTCTACCTACTTAACAGAGACAAGTAGGAGGTGCTCAACAAGTTCCTTTGAGAAAATCTTCAGAACAGCTAGATCCAACCCTTAAAGTCCTCTATAGCCTCCCCTTTCTTCTTCATTAAAAAGAAAGATAGAAAGCTCTGTCTAGTCTAGGATTATTATTGTCTCAATAAGAGTACTGTCAAAAACAAGTACCTACTCCCTCTAATTCAGGAGCTCATTAATAAGACACATACATTTAGGGTTTTTACTAAGTTGGATGTTTGATAGGGGTATAATAATATTTGGATCCAAGACAGAGATGAGTAGAAGACTGTGTTCTAAACTAATTACAGATTGTACAAACCAACTATAATGTTCTTTAGACTAACTAACTTGCTTACAACATTCTAGTCATTCATGAATCACATTCTTACAGATCTGATTGACTTAGAGCATGTTAGTGTGTATCTGAATAACATTCTGATCTTCACTCAGACAGTTGAGCACTATTACTAACTAATCTGAGCAGTTCTACAATAGCTCTAAGATAATAAACTGTTTCTCTAAGAAGTAAAGTACTCTTTTACACAGGAGTCAGTAGATTATCTAGGCTTTGTGATTGGTAGAGGAGAGGTCTGTATAGATCTGGCAAAGGTAACTACAGTTTAGAACTGGTCATAACTTTAGAACCTGAAACAAGTCTAAGTATTCCTTAGGTTTGTAAACTACTACTAATACTTTATTCAAAGCTTTAGTACTATTACCTGGCCCCTTCACAATCTTACTAGCAAAGATGTTCCTTAGTAATGGGAGGATCAGTAGCAGTCTGTGTTTGAGTCCCTAAAGTAGGTTATTACTAGTAAGCTTGTATTAGTAGTTCTGACAGTTGTAGACAAGTTCTGAGTTGAAGCTAACTCTTCTGACTTTGTGAATAGAGTAGTACTGTCCTAGTTTATTGACAGAAAGTAGTGTCTAATAACATTCTAATCAGAATCCCTCTCTGTAACAGAACAGAACTACTCTATCTATAATAAGGAACTCCTTACAATTGTCTGTTCTCTAGAGGAGTAGTGTTAATATTTTCTTAGTGTTACACAGAAGTTTGAGATTTAGAGTAATCACTTTAATCTCTAATACTTCCAGGTGCCTTAGAAGCTTAACTGCTACCAAGCCTACTAGATGTTAGAACTGTAGGACTATAACTTTGTACTAACCTACAAACTTAGAATGTAAATAATGAAAGCCAATTTACTCTCAAGACAAGTAGGTTATGAAAGGGAGGAGAATAATAATAAAAATCTTGTTCTCCTAGACAATTCCTGTTTCACATCTGAGACAATCCAAGAGATCTGACTCAAATCTAAGGATGTTGACTTTGTCACCTACATACAGTAAGCTCTGAGACACACACAGGACTAGGTTGTAGTAAAGTAGTTAGAGAAGCAGGCTAGGGATTAGGAGGAGGATAAGGATGGACAGGTTTACTAGGAAGGCCAACTGTACATTCTAAAGGATTAGAAGCTGTAGAAGGACATTGTCTGAGCTTATTACAACAATCTGACTATAGGACATCTAGACTGACACAAAACATAGGAACTTATTACTTAGAACTACTAGTAGTCTAGAATATAGAGGGAAATCCTAAAGTACATAACTGGTTGTAATACATACTAATAGACTAAGACCTACCAGACAAGGGTTTAGACTCTCTTACATCTGTATTAGACCCTGGATCACTCTTAGGAAGAAGTCTCAGTAGACCTGATTAGTAAGCTATCTAAGTCTTAGAGTTATAACACTATCTGTATAATTGTTAACTAATTCTCTAAGTAAGTCTATATGGTTCTGACCTGAATGAAACTCACTTCCAAAGGTATAGTACACATCTATTAGGATCACATTTTCTAGTTGTACAGACTCCCTCAGAAGCTTATTCACAATTGTGGACTGTAATTTGAGTCAAAATTTATGTAGGACTTGTATACACTTCTCAGAATTTAAGGGAACCCTTCTACTACATATTACTTACAGACTGATAGTCAAACTGAGTAAGTCAATCAGGAGATTGAGCTCTATCTTCAGATGTTCATTAATCATTAGTAGTTAGACTAGTCTGAATGGTTAGCTCTGACAGAATTTGTACACAATAACTAGTAACACTCTATAACAGGACAGTTCCTATTCTTCCTCAATTATAGGAGACATCTGTACTAGAGAACAGTTCTAAACCAGAACAGTAGTTCTGAATCTGTAACAGACTTTGTAGAACAGATGTACAGAACCAGGGAGGACACATAAGCTCTTTTAGAGAAGGTAGTATAAGTTATAAAGTAGAACTATAATTAGAAGAGGTCTACAGCTAAGGATTACCAGCCTAGTAACAAGGTTATACTAGAAGCTACTAATCTGACCTTAGATTACTTAATAAAGAAGTTAGACAACAAGTGCTTCAGACCCTTTATTATTAAAAAGAAGGTTAGTGTCTCTGCTTACAAACTCTAACTTCTGACAACATAAAAGTACATACACTTAGTGTTTAATAAGGTTCTGTTGTCTCAGTACTATGATTCTAATTTTCCTTTACAACAAAGACCCCCTCTGCCTCTACCAGAACTCATTGGTTCTGAACCAGAATACAAAGTAGAGTACATAGTAGATACTAAGCTACTATACAGAAAACTCAAATTCCTTGTTTACTAGAAAGGGTACCCAGTTGAGGAGTGTACTTAGGAACCTGCTGAGAACCTTACTCATACTCCTAAAGCAATCCAAGACTTCTATTAGCTTCATCCTAGTACTCTGTACAAACTCAGCCTTACAGATTTTTAAGCCTTACTATTCTGACCTATGTCTAAGCTACTAACTAAGCCCTATGTTTACTAATTAGGATGATTGGTTTTAGAGGGGGGGTAATATTACAATTCTCTACTCTCTTACCTTTAGTTCTAAGGGTTCTACACCCTTCTGTACTAGAACTTAGGACTTCTGTCTCTTAGAGACACTGTCTATAAACTATATACATACTAACTCTTACTACTACCCTTCCTTACTTCATCATTCCATTCCTTTGACTACTCCTTCATTCTCTGTTTATTCTATAGTCTCTTACCCTTTGTCCATCCCTTCATTCTTTGTACCTTTATCTTTAACATTCCTTTCTTTCATTCTTTATAGCTTATTATTCTTAGTAGCTCATACTCTCTAAGTACTCTTGTATAGTTTAGTATATATAGGCATACAAGATCAGACTAGTCCTATAGTCTTGATCTTGTCTACTCCAGGTAGTCCTGTACTCTTAGACTTACTCTATATACTCTACTCTTGTCTTACTCTCTCTCTCTACCTGTTCTGTAAGTTCTGACTATGTTCTAGTACTCACATTCTGTATTTCTGTTGTGTAGAATAGTTGTAGCCTGGGTCCCCTCACTGAGCCTTCAGGTCCTCTCTATACTGTCACTAACACATACTTTTGTGTCTGATTCCTCTACCTTAATAGTGTATAAACATGTCCCTATTAATGAATCTGTAGTAAATTGGACCAAAAATGACTCAGTATTAATACATTCCAAATTTGAAAGTCTCAACAATATGCTTACACATTTATGAAGTAAAATTTGTAATCTTCATTCTTATCTTTAGGTTGGTGAGCAAGGGATAGAGGCAAGAGTGTCTAGACAGTACCCTTAGAGAATTGTAGGATTAAATGAGCACCTTAAAGAATAAGGTCTGGGTTAATGAATCTAAAGGTACTAGGATCTGTATAACAATAGAATTACAATTGAGAGAGTTGTCTCTTAACAAACAAACCATTCTTATTGACTTTCATCCAGTAAACCTAAGCAAAATTGAGCTGATTAAAGTTTTAGAAGTTAGAGTCAGCCCTTAAACTTATATAGCTGACCTCTGTATGAAAAAGTCTGATTATTCAAGTGTAAATGTAGGGATGTTTAGTGTTATCTAATAGTAACATAATATTAGTATGTGTCTGTAGATTGAGTGAATCTTAGGCTCTCCTAATGTTGTAGGTTGTGTAATTGATGTGTAGTACCTTAAGACAGAAAAGCTTGTCATTTTTTATGTAGAGGCTACATAGCTTGTCTGTAGTGAAAGTCTTGTCTTCCTGTTTCAAGAGAATGTGTCCAAGCAAGTGCTTACAAAGACTTGGCAGGAAATTCTAGCAAGTGTGTAATGTATCAGTACTTGTATACATGAAATAGAAAGAGGAGACTAATAATGTACTCACCTGTAAAGCTGGGTCAGAATCATTATCTGAAAGCTACTAATAAAGATGGATAGAATCCTTTTTAATACTACTATGTTATAATAGACTTCAAGATCCCTTAGCTTGATAGGATCCCTAGATTCATTATTAAGGCTGATACAAGAATTAATCTTATGTATCTTATAGGTCCTACCCTTTAGTTGTGAAACTGCCTTTATAGTGTCTTACTTGTTTGTTCTAGCATACATGTGTTTGAGTCTCCTATACTGAGACTCCCCCTGTGAAGATACACAATCAAGATAAGTATAGAGAGTGTATTATAAAGTAAACACTTAACAATTTGTGTACTGTATGAATCAGTTGTACCAAATTGATGAATAGTAGAAGTATATGTACTAAGAGAATAAAATTTCAGTGTATTAATGTTGAGTGTTTTAGTTTTCACACTAGATCTGATTGTTTTTGTGTTTAGTCCCTTTACCTTACCCTTATTAAGTAGGACAGCTTGACAATATCCTTAAGTAGTAATCTCTTTTAAGAGTTTGTGTGTATTGTAGGCTAAGTATACAGTCTTCTTAAAGTATTGTACCTAGTATCCTAGTAATGTTGTTGTCTCCTCAAGGAACCAAACTGTAGTCTCTGTATGAATGTAGAGCTTTGTAAGTGTATGTTAGGTTGTTAAGATGAATAAAAGGTCAAGGACCACTTTATTATATTTCTTTAGTAGTAAATCCTTAAAGGCTAGTATAGTACACTAGGTAATACACATTCTATTATAGTGTATATATATTAATAGTCTTGAGGGAGGTACTTACCTGTAGAATATCTTTAAAGTCTCTGGCTACAATTTTTTTCATTACAGATGTATTTCCAGAAAATTGCTAGATTGTATCCATTCTGAATGTAGGAGTATAGTAATACCTAAAATATAATGAATATATCTAAATAGATGACAGTAAGACAATTGATGAGGCTGTAACATAGATACTTACCTCCTATTAAGTATTAGTATACTCTCTCCTCCCTACACAAAAAGAATACATAAGAGATAGGTAAATATTGTTTTCCAGACCCTCAGCTCAAATTTGTGTATAGAGTCTAGGACAAATAAGTCAAAGAAATTGAATCCATACTTGTGAAGTACAGAAAAAGTATTCTATAAAAATAAGATAAGTGAGTAATAAGGAGTATTGCCTGGATAGTAACAGTTCACTTACATTAACTAGTATGAGGGATCTGTCCTTAAGGAGATTTTTTATCTAGGTGGATTCTACAGGCTTCTCTAATTGAAAAATCTACTGTTGTGTTCTAGAAATCTTCTCTTACTGTACTGTATCATTAATATGTTTGTGAGTTTGTCTTTGTTGATTGGCTCTAGTACCAAGTATATAGTTGAATTTGGTTAGCATAATATCTGTAGGGCTTGAGAATTTGCCTAAAACACATAAGCTAGTAATGAGTATTCTGTAGCAATGTTCAGTTATCCTTGTGTAAATTGAGGTGAAGATTGTAGTACATGTAAACAAGAAGATAGCAAATAGATACAAGACATACTTCTCAGGGTAGTCTGCTGAGTAAAAAGCAAACCTTAGGAAGAGTCTATATAATTTTCTATCTGAGTAGTCAAATAGAATACCAGAGCTGTATACCTTGAGAATTTCAGGCTGTAAGAGGATATAGGACAAGACAGCTTGAAATAGTTTGTACTTTAAGTGAGTAAGAAGTTCCAAAGATGCAGATCATTTATAAACCTTATTATATATATCTTGAACTAATACTGAGAGCTTTATTAATGTAAATACTGTATATTAGAACATGTATTATAAAGAACAGTAGAAATATAGAAGGAATGTACTTACTGAAGGAATATATGTTAGATGATAGTAAGCTGTCTACAAAGATTTATAATGTATGTACTTAGATTAGCCTCTAAAGTACATGTATATTAGTCAAAGTGATACAGAACTGAAATTTGTAAGATGTGTTGAGTCTGAATAGAGAATAAGAGGAAGTACAAAGTTTTCAGTACTGTCTTACATTAGAAAGCTTTGTACTTCTTTATAGGCTTCTAACTAATAATCCAAGTAATATAGTTTACTATAAATATGTTCAGGAGAGGAGTTGTACTTAAGGAAGAGGAGAGATAATTAAGGGTTAGTAGAAAGTTTACTATACAGCTCTAATACTATACATACTGTTAGTCTCTAAAGCTCCCTGTAAGGTATATAATGAAAAGGAGGAGAACAAGGGTTGTCTAAGACTTTAAAGATTGTTGTTAGTAAGGGCTAGTAGTGTATTCCCCTGACTTCAAATTCAGGAGCTCTTTCTTCACCCTTAGACTACTTTTTATTGTCTTCAGAAGGTAGCTTAATTTTAACCAATCCTTTATACTAGTTATTAGAATGGGAAGACTTGGGGGAATCATTATTATAGTGTAGACTGTTAATGTGTGAATTCTCCTACCTTACTCTGTAGTCTACTAAGTCTAATAGCTTAAAGTCTGGATGAAGTAAGACTTTGTGTACAAGGACATCTAACTTGTTATTTGTCTTTTCTTTCACTTTACAATTTGCCTAGCTTATTAAAAGGTAAGTTACTACATTATTAAACAGTACATATTTATTAGTAATAAGTTTAGAGAGTGAGGACATTTGAGTCAGAGTATCACCTACAGAAAGTCCAGGTAAGTTATATAAGTCCTCAAGGTTGAGCATCTTGTCAGGAAAGTTATCTGACAAATCTGGGTACTCTTAAAGTAACTTGTATTTGTTTGGCTCAGACAAAAAGAGCCTCCTTCTTGTTCCTTACATGATTTCTAGAGTTACTAGAGTTAGAGAGGGGACTCAAGGTAGTAGAGAAGGAAGCTAAGATAGTATAAACTTAAGAAGGTGTGGAAGAGATACAGTAGGAAGTACAGACAAGTTCAAAGTAGATAGAAGGAGATCTGTAAATTACTTTAGTAGTTGTTTCTTGTGTTTAGTTCCTTCAGGAAACTTAAGAGGCTTGTCAAATAGGGCTGGAACAGTCTGAGTATTATCCTCTACTTTGAATGCCTGAGTCTCAGCTATACAAAATAGTGAGCATTGTTTAAGAATCAAGATACTATTATACATACCTAACCTTATTCTCTTTTTCACTTTGTTATTTGACTCTCTAATGTGTTTTAGAGAGTTCAGACTACTACTTGTATTAACACAATAATTGTAATAGATTACTCATACATTCTTCTTCTTAAAGACCTTACTATAAGTCTTACAAATAAAGGAAGGCATTTTAAAGAGTTAGAGAAGTACAGTCTAGTCTAACATATGCCTTTAAGTGTCTACTTTGCTAGTATCTAACATACAGAGGTTTACAACAAGATAGATTAATATTAGTAATCTTTACTGACTAAGACTGAGATTTAGATACAGTAATATGTACTACTACTGTTAGTACTCCTTTATAGTAGTATAATTTACAGATATACTTACTGTAACAGTATATGTACCTATACAGCAAACTGTAGAAGAATATTAAAGCTTATATCAGCCCTTCTTAATTTACTTCCCTTACTACCTTGTACACAGGTTGTAACACAAGTCTGAGACTATGCTAGCCTGAGAGTACTCTAGAAAGTAGTAAGAATTAAGAAAGAAGACTTGTACAAGCTGTACAAATCATAACAATCACTATTTGTAACACTACTAGACATTGTTTATTACTTTGTATAGTTCATCTCTGTCTTCTTAATAATTTGTATTTGCTTTAAGTGAGCAATCATTATTTTCCACTCTTAGTACAAGTCTGAGAAGTGGGTCAGACCTCTTCCTAAGACTTGTACAGACATATACTCTATATAGTAAGTATTAAGGTACACTATAGTCCTATAATAATAGTACTGTCCTCCATACTAAAGTGCAAGTATCTTAGTGTAAGTAAATTGAGAAGTGCTACTAGACTAGAAGGGAAATGGTAAGCATTTTCTTAATTACTGAGTAGTATTAGATCTACTCATATGTCAACTTTAATAACAAGTAGGTTCTATATTCAAGCTGTACAAAGTCCATTATTATAGTTACAGTCTACTGTATGTTATGAAAGATACCTTCAATTCTGTACATAAAGCTAACTTGAAGTTCCCTAGCAGCTTGACTAATATTTAACCTCTAGCTCAGATACAGACTAATATTAATGATTTTAAGCTAGTCAATTTATACATTTATTAAATGTTACTAAATATACAGCTGAAACACTGAATTTACACATGTCTAAGCTAAGTATTTTATGTGTGTAAGACTATGTACAGTGTATACAGAGTACTGACAGTCAAGTGACTACATACTTCTTATTTTAAGTATATTAAATCCTCTCATTTTGGATACACCTACTTTTCCTAGCATATTTTTGTTAGATAAGTCCTTCCCCCCCCCCCCCTACCAAGAGCTCTTATTGTCAATACTCTCAGGCTCTTGCCCTCAGTCACAGTTACCTTACTTCCTTGTCCTCACTCACTCACTCCTTTCATCCTCTTTCTATCTTTGACACAGAAAGTATTAATATTACTACTTGTTAGTAGTATCCTAGTTAGTACTGTTCCTTGAATCACTTTTAATAACTTGCTAGACTTTGCTGACTTACTCTCATACTATCTCTAACACTCTCAGTCCTTGTTCTCTTGTCTTAATCCATCTTCCTCTCAAGTTACTTAATATGCTAGTTTGTTTTCACTCATACAAACTCAGGTTGTCCTCCCTACCCTCTCTCAACCAAGAACAAGCACTAAGCCTTGACCCAAGTAAGGTTCCTTCTCTACCAAGTGTCCTGCCACCTTCAAAACAGTAAACACTTGAGGAGAGGAGCCTTGTAACAAAATCTGACTGTTTAAAGCAAATCAAGTGAGTCATCTTGTTGTTTTTACACACTATTACATTCACTTATAACATTTATAATACACAGGTACAGAGACACACTTGAACAAATATGTTAGCTCTTACAGTCTATCAAGTAGAACATTAACCTTTAGGTTAACATTCTAGGTGCTATGAACTATAGTATAACTGTTGAATCTCTTGAAATGTATTCAAGAATAGAAGTGATAGTTACAAACTATAACACTGAGGACATAGAACTTTACAAGAGAGTTATTACAAATGCATAAGTTTGATTATATTCTGCTCCTCTGGTAATTACTAACAACTCTGTGTCAGTTATGAAGAAGAGAAGGACCTTCTCTTCAGGGTTTATAAGAGTGTTCTTGTACTCTTTTCTAATGAGAGGGCCTATTATAAAGTACTTTCTAGTCTAGAGGCTAAGACACTTTGGGTTAAGGTATGTGTATAACACAATAAAGTTGTGCCTATCTATTCTATCACATTCCTTACTGTTCTACTCTAGTTGACAGACAAAATAACTTTGCAGCCAATGTCCACTCTACAGCCAATACATGTGTGTGTGTACTATCCCTATCTATCTTCATTCCCTCAGAATTCATTCTCCATCTCTGTCATCAGACTTTCATTATTACACACTGTATTCTATAGTCACTAATGATACTAATCTATTCTATTTACTTTAGGTGAACAAGAAAGCAGAGTAAGGTCACAGTAACAACACATCTACACTCAAACAGAGGGGGCACTACTATGTACTCAAGGAAGGCTGGCTGGAACTACTGATTGACAATCAACCAAGTAAGATGGGCAGAGGTATATACTATCCACAATTGTTACAGATGATTGTACTAATGCTACTCCTGCATACACACAGTAGCAAGGAAAGGTATACAGACTAACAGATGAAGTCAAACAAAAAATGAACACTCTTACTCATATCCTTACTGTATAGTTTTGAAGACAATGTAAAGTCAAAAAAATACCTAATTACACATAGGTCATTCCCTACATTCCTGTATGAGGAAGGGTCATACAATCTAGAAGTAATGGACAAGGGCCTATTCTAAGACTGTTTTCTTGTCAAAGTAAGTACACTCCTATTATTCTTTACAAATACTAATACTTCTTTTGTAGTGCCTTTGGCTGATCTTTATGAGCCCAAGTTCTACAGATGCTGAGCCTGGTAGTAAAGGTAAAACAATGTAGGCAAATAATGCTGAGATTGTAGGCATAAAGTCCATCACCCTAGAGATGATTGCCTACATATGTGTCTAGGTAAGTACTCAGGCTGTAATAGTAATATAATCTAGTGACACTGACAATACTTTTGATATGATAGGTGTGCTTTTTTATTTCAACACTTGAAACCTTTGGCAAGGTCAATGAAAATTTTAATTTCAAAGTGTTTTATTACACTATTCTTAAGTTTTTCAAAGACTGTAAGTCTCTATAGGTCCAGGACACACTTAATTAGTGGAATAGGTATGTTTTATATATTTTTAAATTTACTTAAAGCTACATTAACTAACTACTAGGTTTCTAGGCAGGTTTTCGGCTCCTCTAGTGAATTGCTCACTATTAAACCTGAGGAGGACAAGGAGTCATTGATTGCAGCCATTTTGAGAGCTCAGAAGGCTTGTAAAGGGTGTAGACAGTTCTAAGTAGGAGGATTGGCTGGCCAGGGTCAAGGACTGGCTACTCAAACACAAGACACTCACCTGCCAGACAATACACACATGGATGAGGTTTAGGTTTGTTTTTCCACTTTCTAATTCTATGTATTGATGTTCACCTTACTTGCCTCATTTAGCAAGTCTTGTAACTTCTATCAAAGTCACTTCTCCTCTGCTGCTATTGTGCTGAGCAGTTGTTGGGCAAATGACATTGCCTGTTTCTTCCCAGAGTTTGCAAATGCAAAAAAAACATTGCAAGAAAGTCTTATAGCTTATATTAGCTTATAATGGTTCAAAATATGTAAATACTGTGAAAACTGTAAAATGCAAAATAATTGATCTCAATTTCTGAGAAACAGTATAAGGCATTATAAGATCCAAAAGGTTTGTCAATATTCAAAAGGTTTATTAGTATTTCAAGCCTAAGGAAAGCTTGCTGTTCTTTATAATAAGTAAAGACATTGTATACATTATAAGGCATAAAAGATTTGTTCACATTATAAAGGTACATAAAGTTTTTTATCCCTTGTAATAAGTAAAATGACTTATATTTGATCTTGAAAATGATGAGGAGTATATACTATAGGAAGGATAGTATTAATTATAATGTATGCAAATTAATATAACAGTCTAAAAGACTGTTCCAAACCAATATACATTTTTCTGCCTTATAATGTTGACAGAAGCCTTACTAAAGAATTGCAATGTATATACAAACTCTACTTATATTTATTTTACTTTTTTGCCCTTACATGCATTAATAATGATTCAAATTATTTATATTTTCGTGGCAATATTACAATGTTACTAAATACTAATTATAGCACTAACAGGTGCAGGAGCAAGAAGAAAAGTGGTGAAAGCAGAAAGCATACTGTATGAGTGTCAGGGCAAGAAATGAGACAAACAGCTGATCTTGTTAACACAAAGCAAGGGAAATGGTAAGACATTATAGTACAATAGAATAGTAATAGACAGGTTGAAAAGTTAGGGACAGGTAGCAGGAGGTAGACTGTATGCACAGACACTGGCACAATGTGTCTCATTCACTCTGTCTTGTGCTTGCTATTTTCCTCGCTAAGTTCAAAAAATCATGTGATTTCTTACTTTTCTTCACTTCGCTCAAAATCAGAAAGTCTCATTATATATGCAAACGGCTGTAATAGCTGAATACTCCCACCATTGGTACTTTATATCAAGGGATAGATTGACGCTTTATCGGTAGAAATGTCTATGTACTAGATTTTATGAGAGCTATCTGTAGTCTCAACTTCATTTGGCACTTCATCTGCATCGGCTTCTACACCCTTGGTGAATCGCAATGACATACCCGCGAACTTGTTCCGCATGGCAGCATACTTCTTCCGCTGAACTTGAGAAACGCTTGGTCCGAGTTTTGTAAGGGCAAGGCGGAAGTCATCAAGAGATACGTTAACGTCTTCGCTCTCCGTGGTCGCATCCATGTCGTCGCCAGTAGGTTTGAATACCGCACGTCTCAAAGCATTCACGCCCGCCTCACGCACAAGTGCACTTAAATCCGCGCCGCTGAAGCCTTCGCACCGCTCCCGAACAAGCGCTCCAAGAGCCACCTTAGCCTCATCACCGCCTGCAAGCGGTACCGTGCGGGAAACGGTCCGGGTGATTTCGACCCGCTCATCTGCAGTTGGTAGGTCAACGTACAGCAATTTGTCGAGCCTTCCGGGTCGGCACATCGCTGGATCGAGCATGTCTGGTCTGTTGGTGGCACCGATCACATGCACGCCGCGCCGTTCGTCCAGCCCATCAAGCTCGGTCAAAAGTGTATTGACCATTCGCGCAGAGGACTCGGACTAGGTGAATTGTTCAATTGAGCAAGATACGAAGTGACCATAAAAGAATCCAAACTCACAAGACTGTCATCACGCCGAGGTACGAGAGCATCTAACTCATCAAAGAAGATGACACATGGCGACGAGGCGCGTGCTCTCGCGAAAACTTGACGTACGGCTCTTTCACTTTCGCCTACGTACTATTGACTGTTTAAGAATAAATCAGAGGGGAGGCATAAAACGATTGACCTTGTTAAGCAACTCGGGTCCTTTGACACTGATGAAATTCGCTCCCGATTCATTCGCTACGGCTTTGGCTAAGAGAGTTTTCCCGCATCCTGGCGGACCCCATAATAACACTCCACATGGTGCGGAGATGCCAACGCGCTTGAACAGTTCTGGTCGTCGAATTGGTTGGACAATTGCCATATGCAGTTCCTCCCGTATTGTATGTAATGCTCCAATGTCTGCCCAAGTCACATCCGGCACTGTTGTAAAGCCTTCCCGTTTTGATGAAGGTTGCACTTGCTTCAGAGCTTGCGTGAAGTCTACGTACGAGATGAATAGAGGTGTGAGTTGCGCCTCAGTTAGCGGATTGGGATGAGCAACTAGGAAGTGCACTATTGAATTCGATTGGAGAGATTGAGGGAGATTTGTGAATGTCGACAACTTGAGTGGTTCAGTCGCTCGGTCGACAGTCTGCGAGACCATGCCGCTTGCATCACCGCTGTCTATCGCCATACCATCCTCAGCACCCTTCAATACATCGGGCTCTGGAAGGACAATCGTTCCATCAGACAGTTGCTGAAAGATGCGCTTGACGGCAATGACACCAGCTGCGCCGGTCAGAGCAGCCAAGTCAGCACCAACATAGCCTGGAGTTGCTTTTGCTAAGGCCTGAAAGTCGAAGCCTCCTTCTATCCGTAGCCTCGAACAGAATACACGAAGTATTCTTACGAAGAGTTAGAAGAGTTTACCAAAATAAATACAAGTTAGCTCACTGTGCCCGTGCTTCTTCATCAGGAACTCCCATGCTAATCTCATGATCAAAGCGTCCTGCACGGCGAAGAGCGGCATCTAGTGAATCTGGGCGGTTTGTTGCGCCTATCACAATCACAGGCTTATTGTCTGTCTTGTCCCACGACATGTCTATGGCACCTTCAGCTAACTGTCAACCACTTGAAGTAACATACACCTACCATCCATGCAAGTCAGAAACTGAGCCACTATGCGGCGCTCCATTTCTCGCTGAGCACTTTCGCGCTTCGGAGTGATCGCATCTATTTCGTCTATGAAGAGCAAGCAAGGCGCATTTTTCTAGGTCCCCCGATCGGGGTTATCAAATTAAACTGGAAACTTAATAACGAGTAACGCACTTTCGCCTCCTCAAACGTATCTCGCAGTGTTTTCTCAGATTCGCCTGACATTCCTGACACTATTGAAGGCGCGGAGACACTAATGAACGGAACGCCAAGTTCCTGATAAGTCAGAGATGGAGAGAGGATTCCTATGCATGAATAAGACCACATACTCCTGCAATAGCATTTGCGAGTAGCGTTTTGCCGCAACCCGGAGGACCATGAAGCAATACCCCGCGAGGAGGCTGCACGCCCGTGTGTAGATACACTTCGGGATGACACAGCGGCATTGCAACTAGCTCCAACATTTTCTCCACACAAGCCTCCACTCCGCCTAGGTCTGACAGTCGAGTAGAAGGAGGCGAGTAGTCTTTAGAAGATAAGGATGACTTGTATCTCTTGCTTGCTTCTTCTGCATTGGCAGTACGAGAGGGTCGCAGCTTTCGCTTCACGCCCGAAGTTGGAGGACGCGGTTCCGATTGCCCATCAGTTAGTTCGACGGATGCTTGGTTATCGGCTGCTGAAATGGCTGAGCCATTTTGGTCTTCTTTTGGTGGGATAGTCGATGCAGATGATTCACCGACTTTTGGTGTACCAGGAGGACTTGCAGGTGCCGAAACGACAGATGAGTTCAAGTTTACTTTGCCTCGGCGCTGAGTTGACCAAAGCCCTTGCATGGACTTGTTCAGCGCACTTCTACCCTACGATTCTAAGTCAAAAAACACTGCCCAGGCAGTAAAGGACTCACTGATATCTCCATCCCTCTGCACAGCGGATTTGTCGGTCGGCAACTTTGGGCAAGTCGATTGTCGAAATTTTGGAAGACAGTCGGAGTCGATCACTCTAAAAGGCAAACACTTAGTCATGCCATCTGGTTCTCTCTGCTGCTGCGAGAACATGTCTATATATTATTTTGTTTGGTCTGTGTATGGACCAGCTCGTTGGACTACGCCAAAGAGCTTTTTTTAAACATCTACTAGTGGTGTATTTACAACTAGGAAAGTCTATGTTACGGGATACGTACAATGTCCAGCAAAAGGTAGAATATCACTAGCAGTCCTTATGGCATAGTTGATTGTGAATTTGTGATATGACGGCCCGATATGCGCAAAGTAATGCAGAAGGTAGAATAATGAGTTTGTGAGTTGTGTGTGTAAGAAGTAGTAGGTAGCATGCTTATAGGGCGAGGTCGGGTATGAGTGCGAAAGCAGATGAAGGATAAGTGATACGAGTCAAGTGAAAGACGAGTGACGATGATGGTGAGTTGTGCAGACTAGTGAGTGAGTAAAAGTGCAGTAGAGAAAGGGGAAAGGGATTCAAGTCAAAGTATCAGCGGGCTATCCGAGAGATACAATAGTAAAAAGAAAGCAGAACTGTGTTAAGACAATATTCGAAATGATGGTGAGAAAGGGAGTTTGAGCGAGGTGAGAAAAGCATTATAGTGTCTGCAGGTCAAGTCCTAAGGTCCATAGATTCCGAAGTCCGCGAAACTGGAGCAGAACTGATCATCCTGAGAATGCCATAATCGGTGTTAGTACACGCCAAGAATACGAGTGTAATTGTCGGGACCGACCTAAGCCAAAGTTTCCCTCCACCACTGTTTTCGAGCACGATTTCGTATTCATGTTCAGCCTCTTGACCACCCTGGAGAGCATCTTGCAAGGCGATCTTGCCCTCCGGAGTACCTTCGCCTTGGAGAACCCACTCTCCAGCCCAGCCTGAACTCATTGGCGAGCCCGGTAGGGGATGAGCGTCAAAGGTCGCGAGCCATGCGAAAGTCTTCACACGTGCATAACCGCTTGATGCATGTGATGACGCGACCCTCGTCATTACTACTGAAAGAGAGAACTGTGCGCGAGATGGTGGGAGGATAAGTCGTAAACGGGGATTTATGAATGTCGGGAGGATGTGGATGTAGTAAAAGGGCGAGGGTAAGCTGAGCGCTCCCGCAATAGGGGGAGGTCTCGTCGGGTGGTAAATGTCCAGCTGTTCGCCAGTAAATATAAGCCACCGCCGGTGATCTTTTTCCTGTGCATTTTCTTCCGACTCGTCGACGAGGGGCACATACCCGAAATTGCACACAATGTCACCCACGGATAAATGGTCCCATAAACCGTCGTCAACGAGTTGGTCTTCGCAGGCGGTAATAATCTCGTCGGTGAATACAGAGCAGGGAACAAATACACGTAGGATCGGAGCTCTGTTGCGTTTCGTTGCCGCATACAGATCATGTGGTGATGAGCTAGCAGGGGTCGCACAGTGTCTACTCGAGCTTGGCGATGGCGAACTTCCCAGTGACGAATTGCTTGTATTTCGTGACGACGCAAACCTCCGTTTTGGCGGTAATAGCACACCATCTTCACTCGGTGGTGGTCCGTAGTAAGACCGCCGCCAAGTCCCAGAATAGATCCGCAGTGATTCGGGCTGAGTTGCAGGCTGTGGCAACGGGGGACGCTGTGCATTTCCGCCGAAGATGGAAAGCCGGGAGGTGCTGCGATCACGCCTCACCCTTCCTGCATCCGGCTCAGGAAAAGTACTTTCTGAACCCCAATTTCTGCTCTGCCGCTTCTGAGACTTGAATGTGCGGCCTTTCAAGCTCGACGCAGAGGCTTGAATCGCAGTATCTCCGCTAACAGATGGCGGGCAAGAATGACTCTTGCCTATTACTCCATCTTGGGTGGCATATGACAGTGGGGCAGGGAAAGTCAGTTCACGGAGACCCGTCTGCGTGGAAGACCCGTTTGTCGCTTTCAATACAGCGGAATCGAGATCGGAAGGAACTGGGCGGGCGTTGCTGTGTACCAAATTCTGCAATACTAAGACAGCGCGAGAATGCGCCTGGGAAAGTCTTTGCAGGTGATGTGTAGTATGCATTTGCTCAAAAGTCGGCAAATCACTAGACAGCAGTGATAACGCGTGCATGGGGAAATGTTGTAATGGTGTGTCTAACGCACTCGCTTGAATGAAATAATTAAGGTAAAAGGGTGTTCATGAGCATGATGTTGGACACTCACTGAGTAGCCCAAGGTCAACATAATCCATCCTGACGTTATCCTCCCACAGTCGTCTATCCCTTGCCCTTAGGGCTGTTCGGTATCCGGGGATAAACCGAGAGAAAACAACCTCCTTGATGTTCGCATCAAGAAATACACGACGGATAGCACGCGATGTGCCGCTGAGCGAGTGACAGTCCGCCCAAGAGATAAATTCAAGAAGGCGCGACAAGACCTGACAATTTGCGCATACAGTTGCTAAGCTTGTTGACTGGTCACTCGAGATGAAGCTTGTGCGCGCTGATCGCGTCAGTGGCGACGCCGACATGCTACTAGAACTCCGAGTGACATTGGGCTGTGGAGGAAGAGGTCGACGAGCGAAGGAGACCCTTGGTTGCATCTGACTGAGGCGGTCGTTATCCACAATGTGGGACTGCAAGGAGGGGACATAGTTGGGGACCACGGGAGCATGCGCAGTGGCCGACATCGCCTGGACCGCGACCGACATGGGCCGCGACGAGGAGGGGGCAGGCGAATGTGGACGCCGAGCGCAGCAGAGGGAGGTGAAGGAGCAGGGACGTGGGGGACGAGGCTAGGGAGTATTTGGAACTATTTCTACTGACGGCGCGATCCAAAACGCAATTGGATTCGGCAAAATTCGGCAAAAGCGCTGGAAGCGATGATGACGGACAACGCTTCCATCTCACCATCGGCGCGCAAACATTCGTGTAGGCAGACATACAAATCCCATGGAGAAAGACAACAACGTCGCTGACCGACATTAGCTACTTGCCCTCAGACTGGTAATTCTTGCCAGCTACGAAGAATACTTATTTTTATGTAGATAAGAACTTAAATCGATCCCGAAGCGGACGAAGTCATTGCTTGCATCATAGTGTGCCTTCCGTAATAAGGTTCGACGATTTACGTACCTCGGTGCATCTCCCGTGTCTCCATCCACTGATGATTGCATGATCGCCGGCCCTCGTGCATGTTTTTGCCCGTTACCGATGTCATTTCCATTTTTTTATTCCAGCCAAATTCCCTCCTTGTTCTTCTCTCAGATTTCTACGGCCGCCTTTGCAGCAAGTCCGTCTTTATGTCTCGCATCACTAAATTGGAAATAGGCACCTTTACCAATTGTAAATGTCAGCGTCTATGAATTATATTCACCCTTGCGGCGACCTGGCTTAATCCTGATACATGCGGCAAGAGCGTGCCCTCTATGCCCTTCGCGGAAATCTACATGAACCGAAATGAGCGTCTTTTGTGCCAGGTACGCTGTTAGAGCTGCCAAAGCGACAGTGACGATCGGACATCTCTGCGAAGTACCCGAATGGTCTATTCAGACGGTACGCACGATTGACTTTCTGCGCGGACCAAAACGTAAGTTGTAGTAGACACACTCTGAGTCTATAAAAAGCTCACGGAGCGCTAAGTTGCTCACTAATCTGCAACGACATCAGCGGCGACGGGATCGGTGGGAACCGTTTCAGGTTTGTCCGCCAAACAATATATGTTTTCGACAAATGCCTTTCGAAAAATATAGTGGAGCATCCAATGCGCTCGACGTGTCGGCAAACAGGCCAAGAAGCTAGTGTTGGCAGTGTGTTTACACAGCCCACCGCAGATAACCCAAACTAGTTATAATTCAAAGGATGAACGTCATAGACTGAATACAATTCAATTTCGGAATGGAACTCTCTTTGAATCACAAGCAAAGAAAGTATCAAATTGCTATGGCTCAGTATATATTTGTAGATAGAGTGGTGAAAAGAAATTTATTTCGGGCACGTTAACTTCGTTAAGTTAAGGAAGGAAATTGCTTATGTAATAACAATATTGCGTAATGAACTGCTTACACAAGGACGAGTGCGCCTCAATCAATGGCAATGGAATCACACATTATCACAAACGACGATGTCAAATGTGAGTAATTCTGTTCAAAATTGCAGATAATTCCTAAGCACTTGTATTTTAGCACCTTGAAAGAGATATTTTCGGTGGCTCTGATTCTGAGCTCTCCGAAGAAGAAGGTACGCCTTCAATATGTGTTGTTTCTCGAGTGGTATAACTAAAGAAACTTCAGAGCTTCAGGAAGAGCGTCTCGAAAGGCGCCGCCCTTCATTGCCTCCAGCGACCGTAGAAGGAGATGAGTCCTCAGGTGATTCCGCGGATGACTACGTCCAGGAGAAACGTGTAAAGAAGAAAAAGGTCAGGAGACATGAAGACGACGTCGTCCGTCCAGCGCGAAGGAAGCGAAAGAGGAGGCAACCAACCGCTGAGAAGCAGAAAGAAGACGAGGATGAGAATCTTACTCCAGAGCAGAGTACGCTTCATAGTCATGGAACATGTGTGCCTGCCAGCAAGTACTGACTTGCGCGTTTCAATAGGGCAGAAACGACAGTTGCAGGAGCAAATTGACGCAATTGTCAAACCGAAAAAGGCGAATCGGCCGAAAAAACGGAAGAAGGATGCCGATGAAGAGATGCTTGACCGCTTTGCGGACGAAGAAGTCTCCCAACTGCGGGATGACATGCTTCGCGCTGCGGCGGAGGACGACGAAGCGAACCGAGAGAAACTTCCAGCTACATCCAAATTGAAACTCCTTCCACGCGTCAAGGAAGTTTTACAAAAGTAGGCTGCTGTGGCTCTTTCCTCTTCTATTTAGCTCATGCTTACATTCTACCTGCCAGATCTTCTCTTACTCAGTCCATCATGGACAACAACCTGCTTGAAGGTGTTCGGCGATGGCTCGAACCCTTGCCGGACCGCTCTCTTCCCGCACTCAACATTCAGACGTTCTTTTTCGAGCAACTCACGAAGATGGACATCGACACCAATTCGCTCAAGGAGTCTGGCTTGGGACGTGTCGTGCTCTTCTATACGAAGTGCAAGCGTGTGACTACGCCAATTGCTCGCATGGCGAATGAACTGGTTTCTGCATGGTCGCGTCCGATCATCAAGCGCAGTTCTTCGTACCGCGATCGACTCATTCCAGTAGCGCAACTCTCAGAAGTTGCAGGAGTGCGGAACGTGCCTCAGCCTGCTCGGCTCAACGCCATCCTTGCAAGGATGCGCGAAGAGGACAAGTCCCGTCTCAAGAAGAATGCAGTCCAAATCCCGACGGCTCAGCTTGGTACCTATAGTGTTGCGCCTCGTGACAGCTTGAGCACGCAAAAGTCCAGCGCGAGTATTGTTAATGATATTGAACGGAGAAGGAGGGCAGCAGAGCGGATGAGAGCTATTATGCGGAAGGGGTCTTCAAAGAACTAGACGGTTTCGCATTGTATTATATTGAGCTTGTGACCCTGTATTCCGCTTGCCACGTCTCTGAAATACACGTTTATGACAATGAGGTTGTCGAATGAATGAATTAAAGAAGTAGCGCGAAATCTCAAAATCACGTGCCTTAAATCTGGTTACGCGTCGCGTCCACACGCTTGCGTCAGCTTTCGACACTTGGTCTTCGTCCTCGACTTCCACCACATCCTCTGTGTAGCTTTTGACCTCGTATTCATACTTGGCAGGGGACAACAAACCAATTAGCGCAAAATGGTATGTCGGATTCTTAATGCATCTGAATGAGAGTAGGAGCTGACAAAAGGACCACCGATACTACAGGGTAATACACATTCCGGAGTACCCGGACAGGGAGCAGGTCAGGGCGATAGAGACAAAGACAAGTCAAAAGACCAGAAGAAGAAATGGGAACCTCCAGTTCCGACTCGAGTTGGGAAGAAGAAGAAGAGGAGGGGACCGGACGCGGCGACGAAATTGCCTCCTGTGGTGCCAACTACACGCTGTCGACTGAAGCTTCTCAAGATGGAGCGTATAAAAGATTATCTGCTACTTGAGGAGGAATTCATCCAGAATCAGGAACGCTTACGACCTGAATCTGCGCGTGAAGAGAAGAATGAGGAGGATAGGACGAAGGTAGATGACCTTCGTGGAAGTCCTATGGCGGTTGGCACACTTGAGGAGATTATTGACGACGACCATGCGATTATCTCGACGTCATCTGGTCCTGAGTTCTACGTTTCGATCATGAGCTTCGTGGATAAAGATGCTCTTGAACCCGGTTGCTCCGTTTTGCTTCACCACAAGAACCAGGCTGTGGTTGGTGTGTTAGAGGACGATACCGATCCAATGGTCAGCGTCATGAAGCTCGATAAAGCTCCAACGGAGAGTTATGCGGATGTCGGTGGCTTAGACCAGCAGATTCAAGAGATAAAAGTAAGCACATTTACCCATCCGCCACAGCTCATGGATACTTATGCGGGTTGGATTATAGGAATCTGTAGAACTCCCGCTTACTCATCCAGAGCTGTACGAGGAGATGGGTATCAAGCCTCCCAAGGGTGTAATCCTCTATGGTGTACCTGGGACGGGCAAGACTCTTCTTGCAAAGGCTGTCGCAAACCAGACATCCGCAACATTCTTACGAGTAGTCGGTTCTGAGCTCATCCAGAAATACCTCGGGGACGGTCCGAAACTCGTACGGGAGCTTTTCCGCGTTGCTGAGGAGCATGCACCAAGTATCGTCTTTATTGACGAGATTGACGCCATCGGGACGAAACGGTGGGTTACCCAACTTGGCCCGTAAGTATAACGCGGTCACTGACTGTTTTTACATTGCATTTTTAGTTACGAATCGACTTCCGGTGGCGAGCGTGAAATCCAGCGAACGATGTTGGAGTTGCTTAATCAACTTGACGGGTTCGACACACGCGGCGACGTCAAAGTCATCATGGCCACCAACAAAATATCCTCCCTTGATCCTGCCCTCATCCGTCCGGGTCGTATAGATAGGAAAATTGAGTTCCCCTTACCAGACGTAAAGACGAAACGACACATCTTTAGGTATGTGTTTCCCTTTTTACTTAAGCAAAGTAACGACTTTTCTCTAATTGACCGTCCTTGCTTAGACTACACACTTCGCGAATGAGCCTGAATGAAGATGTCGACCTAGAAGAATTCATTATGGCGAAAGATGACTTGTCGGGTGCGGATATCAAGGCCGTGTGTACTGAAGCTGGTTTACTTGCATTGCGGGAACGACGCATGCGGGTGACGAAGGCAGATTTCACAACTGCGCGTGAGAGGGTACGTATCGTTGTCTGATATTGCTTCCGTCTTTAACCGTGACCTAACGCACGTATCCATATAAACTATATAGGTTCTCTACAGAAAGAACGAGGGAGCACCGGAAGGCCTTTATCTGTAGTTTCCGCCACATGTATATTTCTGCACTGCTCCGTTTCTTTAATTGCACCAACTTTTTCTAAACTTGTGAAGTAAAAGTATCAATTAGGCGGCCAAGTGGTGAGGCAACACCTCTGTGAGGACTGGAACTTCACGTCCACATGTACGATACACTCACGTCTAAGACAGTGGGAATGTCTGCGATCGAACTGACTGTTTATAGCTATAATGACACAAGAATGTTTTACCAACTATCTAAGATCTGTACTGTCAGTAAATCTTATGTAGTTTCTTATAGCCGTACTAATGCATACTCCGATCTACATCAGACGAAGCCATAAACGCTAGGATGCTCACGCAACAAGAATGTATAGGATTCATGATGACACAATTAAGGATCGGGTTTTTAGTCAAATAGAATAATCTGGCCACGGTTATTGTCCAAGGTTCTGGGATGAGGAAAGCTTCAAAGCTGATCATAGGGTGTTTACTCTATATCCATGTATGCCTGTTTCCTCAGTCCCGTGAGTATCGCACTTGCCTAAGGTACTGTCCTACCATTGTACCAAAGAGGGACGTATGTTGTCTGTCTTGTGCGCTTTTGGACTCCCTCTGATCACACAACCCTCTGTGAATCAAAACACTTGTAAAGGCTATTGTCTCTTGGGCAAAATGAAATGAGTTTTTGCAATTACGTTCTATTCATAGACACCTTCTCAAATTGAGAAAGTAGATCCGTCGTACATATTTACATGCATTCACTTCCATTCATTCTAAGCGTGTATATTCGCATTCGGGCGTGTAGTCTATTCAATTACTTCGATACTCATGCTTCCATATCGTCGGTGTCTATTCATCGCGTCTAGCAACTTTTGGCACGAGAGTCCAACAAATGAACTGTCCAGCGAGAAGAGCGACAATAGCCGGTTGGACCGTCCATATTCCCTTTTTGGTGCTGATCACACCTACGGGATACAAGACAACAGTATGAGCATCATTCAATTCCAGAGGAGAGATTTAGCAGTGTGATAAATGAGTCTGTCCGACTCGCCTATTATGAACGGAAAGATCGCACTTCCACTTTGACCTACACTCGAGATCATAGTCATAGCGGATGTATGCATCCTACGTGGGAGGAGTTTTGCCGCTGTGTGGATGGCAGCTGTGTAGAAGGTCGAGATGGCGAATCCGATAAACGCAGTTGCCAAAGCGGTCTTAAAAGAAAACGTTCAAGATACGTATTGTACTCGTTACAGAGAAATGAAACTATGCATACTGCACCGAAGCTCTTTACCGCCCAAGAAATAGCTTGTAGACCTCCGGCGAGTATGATGTACATAAGGACTACACGGCGTTCTCCGACGAGAAGGTTTATGAAGGGCAGGCAGACTCTTCCTATGGCGATACCTGCGTAAAGCATATATGAAGAAGATTGAGTTGTCAAGTGAGTAGGAAGAATGGAGGATACCGACCGAGATAGAAGCCAGAGGCAACCCAAGCTGCTCCTCCCGCACTTCCGTGGCGGACGACTTCCATGTAGGAAACGATCCATCCACCACTGTTATTCGCGTTATTTCGGTCAATCCATTTTGTAGGACTGTGTAGGACTGTAAGCAGTGTACTCACATAGATTCTTCAGCACTAAAAATCGAAACCACATTAGATCTCCTTGCAAGCCGAACTAACTATAGCTTACCCGATGTAAAACAGCAAGAATATCGCAATGATCCAAACCTCTATCCTAGACGCTACCTCCTTCAAAGTCACATCTCTCGGCGGCGTACTATGTCCTGCGATAATAATGGGCTCGTTCGGTATTCTGTCATACCTTGCCGACCCATGAACGAAAGAAAAATACGAGATAATGATGGATGGTACAATCAGTCCAAGACATGTTAGGTAGAAAAGGTTAATCTTCAACGAGGCGGTGTCAGATATACTTCTGGATGTACAAGTGAGGATACTAACTCTTATGTCACGGGAAATGAAGATAGAGGCGATTAATGGGCTGGTAAAGGCACCGAACCCTGCATATATGGAGATTAACTTCATTAGATACTATGAATGCTATAAGACGAACCATAAACTCCGTGAAGGACGCCCATACGGAGCATTGGGTTGGTTAGAGTAGCGAAGTACGAGTTGGCCAATCCGAGCTATGACAAGCATGCCAGTATAACCCTTGAACGCAATAAAATGGATAGATAATCAAGGCCGCTTACTTGTGTTGAGAATCCGGTGCCAACGATAACGAACGCGAAACACATCAAAGGAAAAGAGACAAGTTGGGAACAGTTGATAATAATCTACAGTAAGCCATGAGCACGCAAACCATTGAACAATCCAGGAGTTACGGACGCCTATCATCATTGCGATACCAGCTCCCGTAAAGACTCTTCCAAACCCCCATCTTAAAAAGAAGTCAGAACGGAGCTCCTTCTACAAAGACAAGGCAGGGCTTCCCGCACCTTTTAACTGCTTTGCCCGATCCGAAGGCGGAGAAGAAGTATCCGATACAGAAACCGACGAATAGGAGCGCAGCTGAAGAATAAGTAAGATGGTATACGCTTTCAATCGACGGGAGGAGTGTCCCTGTAACACCGCAACTGTGGTACGCGTGGAGAACTCTATTTCACATTTATCTGGCACAGATCTGCTTCTGAGAACCTACTTGTAACCCGAAATGTAAAGCGCCAAATAACAAGCTAGTTGTCGCAGGATTTGCGTCCGCCTCGACACAGGTTGCTCACGGTCGACCATTTGAAGCATCTCCAGAGGCCCTCGTGTATCTACGAACGGAGGATTTTGCAACGAAGGGTCGACCGGCTCCGAAACAGCATCCTTCATGGGGATAACCTCAGGAGAGGTAATTTCAAGCGGATGCTCTGGTAGGACGGTAGTTGTTTGAGAAACAACAGCAGACATTGACAACTAGGAGTAAAAGAGGCAGTAGAAAGGGGGGCTGAAGAACCCTAGCCCAGATGTTATACCCAAGTTGACGATTTATAAGGTGCTGCAACACACGTAACATCGATTCTAACGTTTTCGGAGCCCGCACCGTTGGTATACCTAGGTTTAATACTATGGTCCGTCCGGATCCGGGATAAGATGTCGATCGGAGGTCTAGCCAATACCCTGACGATAGATCTAACATAGTCTATTTTCGTCAAATTAGCGCACGAAAGGTACACATCAGATATCGTTGCCAATTTCGAAGTCGCGATGGCGAGTTGCATGGCAGTCGTTGTAGTTGCATTGTCCGTGAGCCGTGAAAAGTGTACGGCCACACCTCGCACTCTATTCCTAACAATACTCGCCGATTACTTATTCCTTCGCAACGTTTGGTTCCGAAATCTTATCGCCGTTTCACGGAGATCTCGCAGATCCGAGAGCCGAGTCAGGGTGAGCCTAGAACCCTTCAGCAGGTGTCTCTATTACAACTTCGTCAAGTACAAAGAGCGTTCGGCACGAGTCAGTGGCTTACTTAGACGTCACTTGAGGATAAGACGAGAAGATGCGGATATAATGACTTCACGCGTCGATGCTTGGGATTTCTGACTGAACCGGATTGATTTGTAGCCTGTTATCAAGCAAGAGAATCCTAACGCTAGAAGGGGAAAGCGGAGAAACTATGCATGAGGGAAGGGATGCTTCGATTCAGGCGAAGTCCCCCCAATACTCGGAAAGGTATGTCTTCGCCCGGAATATCGATCCATTATCCACGCGTACGAATCAAAAACATTCCTGCACATTAACAGCGTAAAACTTCCGATATCAATGCGCTTCTAAAGGACATCTAGAAATTAAAGTTTCAACGTTAAGGCTTGCCTTTAGTGACGGCTCCCAGCAAACGAGATGGGGGTTGTTATTGCACAATCACAAGCCCGGCAAGCTCCTGAGTACCACCGATAAAGCACACGACCAGAAAAGAACCGAAGATCCATGAGGTCGGAGATGCGAGATTCTCAGAACTCACAGGGAGTCTGCATAATCATACCGAGCCGACAAGGATGGGAAAGGGGTGCAGAGTGAATGCTTAAGCCAAAACATCTATGGCCGACAGGCGTTCTCAGGGAATAGCGATCGTGATATCTTTATCCGGTATCTGACTAATTTTGAGAAACGACAGCGACGAGCCCGCGATCGTACCTTTGACCGGGGAGTACGATCAACGCTTGAGTTACGTCGGATGTCGTATTCACGGAATCGGCGTGCAGTAATGCAGTCCGGAGCTGACGTTACGCGACTGATTCGGAGGACCTTAATTGTTGTACTAATGAACTCCGGCTCAATTCTTCTCTCGAGTCCGCATCTCATCTTTTAGTAACTGAATAGATAGGAGCTTCGATTCGCTCCACAGTGCTGGCACCCTCATTGAGAGTCCCACAGCTAAACACTCCTCACTAATGAGCAAGCCAAATTGAGGCATGGAGGCGGTGTTATAAGCGTGTCCTTTAAGGCCGGAGGCAGAAGACTCCTGGAACACCGTGGAAAAAGGCTTTAGGAGTTTGCAATTGTCCCGTAGAGTATAAGTAGGGTCCCTCTTTCTCGAGAAGGGCATTCAAATTACCCACTACAGTCCGCCGACATGCTTGCACACTACGTTGTTTTCCTCGCCTCTTTCGCCCTTGCACTTGCTGCTCCAGCACCCGTCAAAGTTGCAGTCCCGGATGGTGAGCGGCTAGCACTACATTCTTTTGTGAAGTCAATCCATACTGAAGCCGTTGGAAGCAATCCATGGACCACCACTGGGCCAGACCTTTAAGCTGAGAGATGGTGAGCAAAAAGATGGGCGTTCATTTCATAAACGTAGTTGATTGATTCCAGGAACAGAAGTCGTCGCGCACCAAGAGACATCCCAGACGTCTGGTGGTAAGACGTCCGCTTTTTGACCGTTTGACAATGACACTTAGCTTGCCATTTAGGGATCGACACTCCTAAAGAAGACATTGTCGGTGCACCGCTAGGTGAAACTTTCCGTGCACGCTGAAGTATGTGTGTACCGCCGATTCATGCAATAAATGAGATCACTAACGTCAGACCATAGATGAGTATTGCACTAGTCGACCTAGCCGATGCTTGGGTGAAGCATGGATACTGCGTAGAGGGTCTTCCTGTTTTCCTTCTTCATGTCTCTGGCACCTTCGCTGTGATGATCTCGTTGGACAGTACTGGAGGCTTGTGTGCACATTGCATGTTCGGTACTACATGGAGTTGCATTTCATGATCTGATGAATTTCGAATGAATTAGCGCCAAATTTAACAATAGACTAAAGGAACGCACAATTTTTCGACTATTTCCGTATTCAAATCGGGTTCTGTCCCTTTAGACGCTCATTTGTGTCAATAACAGAGTTTCAAATGTGTCGTCGCTTTTGGGCATGCTTGTTCCCAGTGCACCGATACCTGCTAGAAGATCATCATCGTTGTCTGGAATGACCCACTCCAGGGATTCCGGACGTCTGTATCCCACAAAAACAAAGCTTTCTTCACCAAAAATATGCCAGTCCTGTTCCTCTAGGGCAGGACCTTCCGTGCCGGCCGGGTGCTCTTCTGAAGTACAATCCACTCCGAGGCGGGCAAGTACGGGAGCGAATGTAAACCACAGGCCGAACGCAGACCAAAAAGCGCACTCCTTGACCAGGCTCCGGATCTTGTACGAAATTATGAGTTCAGCTGATTGGCCAGGAAGTTCGAATGGAGGAGATGTGAGTTGCAAGAGTGTTCTGAGTAACGGAGCGAGCAGATGAGGAAAGTAGACCTAATCAGGTTAACTCTGCTCAGTCGGTGAAACTGAGCGAGCTCACGAGGTCGCTGCACACTACATGTGTTAGACGTCTTGGCACACTAGTTGAGCACTCTCCGTTAGCTAGTAGCGCAGAAAGTCGGGAGCCCTCCGCAGCAGCTCCCCACGGAAGCGGGAGTATCTTGACGGGGACGAGTACTTTACCCAAGGGGTGTGAAGTCATCCACCTTTGCCTCTCGTCATGCAGGGATTCTTCGAGTAGAATACACACGTCAGGAAGATCGGTCAGCACGAGTAGATCCTTCGCTCTGCTTAATTCTGATAGGTGCTCGGCAAGCTTGAGACCGACGTAACCCGTTCCAGAGCCCAGTTCGACGACGGTCAGCTCACGGTCAGACTCCCTCTGAATCATTGAACATGGTGGGTCGAACTGCCAGACTGGAGACGCAGATAATTCGAAATAACGTATCATCAGCTGAGCAGCTTCCCTAGCAAGGTCGTTGTGAGCTTGTGAAGATGTCGACGACACGATGTGTCCAATCACCAGATTCTCCCAGCGATTCCAAATCGCTGTATCGCATGCTTCTGTGCTTCTGCATTGAACGGACCGTTCTCATCGCGTTCCGACACAAGGGGTCTGATATCGAGGCCATGAGGAAAATTAGGGTGTGAGACTGCCATAGACATGAAGGTCGGAGATAAAAAGAAAGGAAAAGAAAACAATAATATAACAATGAAATAAACAGCGCGTCATGATCAGTCAACGGCTATCACATGGCTTTTGCCTCGGCCATGCACGGTGATTCACTTGCCCGACTACAGTAGGTCAGTTCATCTTTCTTCAGACCACATCCATCGTGGACAATAATGAGCGCGTCAAAGCCGCAAGAGCAGTTAACCCCGTTCGGTTATGCGTTAGCGGGAGCCTTGGGCGGTGTGTTCAGCAATGCGTACGTGCTAAAGCCATTACAGTAATATTGCATCATCTATCAGCTAACACATTTTATTTCTTTCAGTGTGGTGTATCCTTTAGATACGTGCGTAATATATCTCGTGCTACATACAATATCAACGGGATTCTGAGAAGAATTTAGAGTGAAGACACGTATTCAAGCGGGCTCTACCGTATCAACAAAGGGCAAGAAACACGATGTCTCAATCATCTCGCTCCTTCTGCGCATATTGCGTGAAGAGGGCGTTTCAGCTTTCTACAATGGCTTTGGAGCGAGCATGCTAAATACATTCTCAACGCGTGAGTCCAGAAATGTGAACTGGATAAGCTTAGTGAAATACTCACGTACGCAAAAGAATACGCATATTTCCTCTTCTATTCATTCGTTAGAGGATCATATCTCAAAAGGTTGAGTAGCAGGTTACCGAAGGGGTCGAAGGTCCCTACCATTTCTACCGCGATGGAACTATTGCTGGGAGCCGTTGCCGGTGCTCTTGCTCAAATATTCACAATCCCTGTCTCCGTTATTGCGACAAGACAGCAAATTGGTCGTCTCATGCAACCAAACGACGGACCAGCCCCTTCGTCTCCGTCCAAAGTGTCTCCGTCCAAGCCCTCATACAGTGAAGTGGCTGATCCTCGTTCGTCTGCTTCTGCGCCCCCTGATTCGACTTTCGACAACTCGTTCTTGACGGTCGGAAAAGAGATTATACGAACAGACGGTGTGACTGGCCTATGGCTCGGACTTAAACCTTCGCTAGTTCTTACTGTCAACCCTGCGATTACCTATGGTGTATTCGAGCGGATTAAAAGTCTAATGCTCGTAGCTAAGGAGAAGGCGGGCGGTCAACCCAGGTTAACGCCTTGGCAGAACTTCTTTGTCGGCGCTTTGAGCAAAACACTTGCGACGGTAGTAAGTCCCATAATCCTTTAATCTACGACTTGTAATTCAGAAATTAACTTCTTGTCCAAAGGTAACCTATCCATATATAATGGCTAAAGTAAAGATTCAAGCTGGGACACAAAACGCGGACGCGGAGCTTCCCTCACCAGGTTCTGCTTTCGCCAAAAAGCCTAAGAATGATGGTGCCATTACTCTCTTGACACGCATTGTGAAGGAGCGAGGATTGATTGGCTGGTATCAGGTATAATCATCCACTTCCTCTTTCTGGACGAGACTTTGTTTTCTGAGTTCATCGTTATTAGGGAATGAGCGCGCAGATAATCAAAGCCGTGCTCTCGCAGGCTTTGCTTTTCATGTCGAAGGACCAGTTTGAGCAGTATGCTCTTATGATTTTGATTGCACAGAGAAAATTCGCAAGTTCATAGATATTATGAGTTTATGAATGCTTTAGAACATGTACCACATACACGATAGCGATAGATTAGTGACATTCAACATGTCTTGGAACAGTTCTTGTGCATGTTTTGGGATTTTCCTGGCATACATTGCCGCCAAATACAATTAAAGTTCAATGATTGCTAGTTCTGTCTGCTCCATTATTTGATCATTTTGAATCCGTTGCTTGACTGTGGACTTGAAAAAAGTCGCGTGTCACGACGGGTTGAGCGCGTCTCAACCCTAGGCCTATCTCCCAATCCTACCAGATACTCCTACTAGTACTAAGGCTACTAACCCTCTGTCTCATCCCTCTTCTTTCTTCGTAACCTCACTCAAATAAATAAATATACAACATGACGGACCTTCTAGACTCGATGTTAGATCTTATGCGTCGGCTTCCACCAACGAACGTCGAAGAGAACGTCGCAGCACTCGTCAATATCTGTCCAGAATACGCTGATGACCTCCTAGGCTCCGTTGACCAGCCTTTACGCCTTATGATCGATCGAGCCACTGGGAGAGAGTATCTTGCGTGTGATTATAATCGCGATGGGGAGAGTTATCGGTGTGTGATCTGATTTTCGGTTGAGAAGGAGCAGTTGACTGAATAAATGATGATTTGTGTATGCTATATGCTATGCTGCGTTGTGCCTTCGCTGATGCAACTGCATATTCATTGGATGTGGCTTATTGGTTTGAAGATCACCTTGGTCAAACGAGTACGACCCGCCTTTAGACGATGGCACGACGCCGTCTCCGCGACTGCGGAAGCTAGAGATCGCAGCGAACGAAGCGTTTGACACTTATCGTGAAATGTTCGTTTCTTGCTATCCTTTAGCTCATATGTCTTCGTAAATAATTAATCTTTCATTATCCGCTGAGTCTAGGTACTTTGAAGGTGGTGTGTCCTCTGTCTACCTGTGGGATCTTGACGACGGTGGGTTCGCCGGTGTCGTCGTATTAAAGAAAGGTTCGTCATATCAAACTCAAATTCAATCTAACTTCATGGCTTGTATTCGTCTCTATCCCATCGCGAAGCATATATCCACTTTCCTGCATTCAGCCTCAAACATGCAAACCAAGTCATCACTAAATCTTTTTTTTACTTTACTCTTCTAGTCCTCCAACCAAGCTCTCCCTCTGCACCCTCCGGTGCATGGGACTCGATCCACGTCTTCGAAGCCTCCGAACGCGGACGAAACGCACATTATAAACTCACCAGCACTATCATGCTTCATCTCGTTTCGCAGAGTCATTCCAATTCCAATTCGGATGAGAATGGAAACGGGAATGGGAAGGATAGTTCTAGTGAAGGCACGATCACGTTGAGCGGGAGTATGACGAGGCAGGTGAGTTTGACCTGTCAATGATTCAAATCATATCACTGTTTTCTATCTCTATACCTTTCCCTTTCGTCCATCCATTCCCCCAGCAATTATGATATAATGCAACTGTCTATAGCTGACACTACCATTTTGCATACGTTTGATTTAGATCGAGCAAGACCACCCCCTAACCGATGCATCTTCACACATCTCCAACACGGGTCGGATGGTGGAGGACCAAGAGCTCAAAATGCGGAACCTTCTGCAGGACGTGTATTTTGGAAAGATGCGAGACGTGGTGGCGGAGTTGAGGAGTGTAGAGAGCTTAGAGAAGGCAAGGAGGCAGAGGGAATTGCAGAAGGAGCTTGTGGGGCTGATGGGGAAGAATAAGTAAGTAGTTTGAAGGGGAAGGAGTGAAACGGAAGGAAGACGTGGGTGACGGACGAAAGAGGTAGGCGTAAGTGGGGTTTTGTCGGAATGTAAGAATCTACTTACTAAACGGACAATACTTAGATCCACACTACAGTACAGCACAGGGATGAAATGTATCAAAGGTGTATGTGTATTACCGAGAAGATTTCTTCTTCCCCCTTTCTTCTAGATTACTCATCCGACTCATCCGAATTTCCCGGCTCAATGCACCAACTTGAAGCACAAGCACACCTTTGAACCATTCACTTCGGAAGTTGCGCAGACACTTGATCCTCCAGTGTCGATGCAGCTGTCAAATTTGGTACAATGATGAGCTTATGCCTACATTACAGACCCAAATTTTGATAGTAATCACAAGAGTCTCCAATCCCCCTTATTTCTTTCCTTGTTCCAAATGGCCTATGCCATCGTACTTGTAAACCTCACGTTGCCATGCGGAACACAAGATGACTCTTCACAGAGGATTGTTGAAGCAGCCGATACAGGATTTGCTCTGAAGTTCATTGTCTCCGTCTGATATGAAACTTCTGTAGTGACTCGTCCATAATCAAATTTTCAACTTTCCGGATTTGCAAGAGAAGCCGATTGCTTAGAACACAAGAAAGAACCTCTTGTGGACTAGAATTTAAGATTCAGTATCAATATTATAATCCACAATCACATAACTGTACAATACAAGAATGGTACTCAAGAGGTCCTGTTTTGTAGTAAGTTCAGTACAGAATGAGAGGACAGTAAGTCCTATATTGTACCTGTTTGTAGAGTATCAGCACCATGTTCACCAAAGACATGCCTGTAATTATTACATTAATTAGTTGATTCAAAATCAAATAAGTGTTCCCAATCATAGGTTCACAGATGACAAATAAGAAGTACATTGCTCCTGTGAGTATATGATCAGAATCAGTTACATACGGTCGGCGTGTATGTAACCGTAATTTTAGCAAATGAAACCCGGCATCACAGTACTTGTGTTTGTGGCTCCACTTATGGCTCTACATCATTAAATACATAAAACCGACAGCATGGTATAGATTTGATGGATTCTATGAAACCATGACACTGCCGTAATTTATTTCAATCTTGCCTCGTTCAAAGTAGTAATCTAAAAAAACTGACAAAACTTTAAATCTTACACAGTATACAAACTTCTTCAATTCTTTGTTCAATGTACATCTGAACAAATGATAACAGAGATCAATACCAAACAATCAACTAATGTGACTGATCAACTAGTGGACCATGTGGATTTATGATTTCAAGAAATAGAGATGACAGTAGACTTGCCACCTGGATTCTTATAGTACATGGCTTTATCTCTTTGGAGAACTTTAGTTTGTTTGGTTTGCACGTACGTATAAGCATCTAGATTAGTTTAGTGTAATCTAGTGTAGTTCATTCGATGCTTCTAATTTTTATTTTAACAAGATGTCAGAAAGAGACAGCCAGCCAGCCATAACACAGCATCATCAACCAAAAACACTGTGATTGGGCGTTTGGAGAGGTGAATCTCGACGATCCCTTCTTGGCTCTTGTCATTGAAATCCGTGATGTTTGGTATGATAGACGCTGTGGGCGGAGTAAGAAAACAAGTCTCCAGTTCTGTCATTCACGTCTTTGTGTCAGTCTGCCTGAATTGGCCCTTTCTGTCCTGTCCTGTGCTCCTCCTATGTGAGACGATAACAATTACTTGTGAACCCGATTTGTTTATTTTAACAGCGTTGCGTCAGCAATGGGGTTTGCGTGGATAGTTACCTATTGATTAGTTAGGATATCCAGTAGCCGATATCCGGGAGACAAAACGTCAGATGCATAGACCATACGATACGATCAAAGGAAGGAACGTACATCGTTCAAGAGGACGTCTTTAATTGGCCGGTATTTCCCGTCAACTTGTTCGCGCTCGATAGCGTCGAGCGTCGAGTCTGCTCCGTCAATCACTCTGTTATGAAGTGGATCGTCGTCGCGAGCGAACGATAAGCACATCGGTCAATAACGAACAAACAATCAGGTGTAAGTATGAACGACAGATCGCGGTAAGTAAGTTAGAATGGAAAGGACAGGAGGAAAGAAAGACGACACACTTTCCGAAGATGGTATACTTCCCATCAAGATGAGATTGCTTTGTATAGGTGATGAAGAATTGTGACTTGTTGGTGTCCGGCCCCGAGTTGGCCATCGCGACGATACCGCGTGCGTTAAACTATACAGGACGAGAAGGTAAGGCACTGTTAGTAACATCGTAACAGCGTTGTTGTTCATCTGCATGGGTAATCGTAATGGGGGCAACGATCGACTGCGGTAAGATGGCGATGAGAGAAGGCGCGGTGGGACTGTGGTTGAGGTGATGCGTACTGGAATTGTTGGGGGCGAGCATCGGACGGTTCTTACATCCGAAACGGACGATCAATGATAGACACAGCACAGCGGAACACCGCGCACCACAACGTATGCACCATGCAGCGTGGCTCGATGCCGGCGATACCGAGCAGCAACGGTGCACCGCAACGGCATCATCAGCCAAACGAGAAGAAGCAGATAGCAAATACAGGCAAGAAGCTTGTTCCGAATAGCTAGCTAGCTGTACATACACAAAGAGAGAGACGGGGCTTGCCTTGAGAGTCGCTTTGATCTCATCGGGAAATGGTTTTCCCCAGATGCTCTGACCGCCCTTGCCTGTTCCGGAGGGATCGCCCGTCTGGACCATGAATCCGGCAATGTTGCGGTGAAACTTGACGCCGTTGTAGGTGCCTGCGGCACAGTGAGCGAGAAAGTTTTCTGCAGCTTTCGGAGTTGCTTCGCAGAACACTTCGATCTAAGCGGGGCAATGGGAGAGGTCTCGTGAGTGAGAGGCACGAATGTTTCACTAGCACTAGTGAAAATTGCGAACCTTGAGATCACCGAGAGTTGTATGCAGTGTGACAGACTAGGGAGGGTCCAAATGAATGAGCTGTGCCGCAGACGAGAGCAGGAAGGGAAAAGACGGACCATGTCTTGTGATGATGACGGGCGGAGACGAAGAGGAAAAAGGGATGGTAAGGGACAGCGAGATTAGAGCAATTAGACGAGGATCGACACTGCGAGTGATAACCCTGACTCCGTAGCGGCTGAACAAATCCAATCTAGCCGACGCGGCCTTGTCCATCCCGAACAAACTCGATGGGCGGGGAAGCCGCCTGTGCATATAACTTCGGCGGAAAATGAAACGAGAAATGAATTGTATTTTACTGTGACCGGTGCTGACGCGAGAAAGGCTCAGCTCACTGCGCTACCCCATCACTTCCGGAACACCACCTGCCATCATATCACCAATCTCTCAGTCTCCTCTTATTCTCCCCTTCCCTCGCTCCTCTGCACCCGACCACCACCACCTCTCTCTCTCTCTTTTTCGAACTCGAGCTAGCAGCCAGCCATGATACGCACACAGACACGCACATCCAGCATCTACTCTGCCGATGACCCGCTCGCACTTGCCCTCAAGCCTCCGCCGCTTGAAACAGACCATGAACGCGAGTTGCGCATCGCAGCAGAGCACGAAGCAAAGCGCATCTCAGACCGCATCGATGAAGAGCTCCGTCAAGAGCGCGAGGCAAAGCGACGCGCCAATATGCAGGTCAAGGTATGCATGCCCCCCTCTATCCCTCCTCTCCTAGTTCGCCGTTTCCCTTTCTCGTCTCCCTTCCTTGCTCGGTGTATGCGCCGCGAACGCTGCTTCTGGTGCGTTGCCACTGCAGTTCTTTCACTAGCGCAAAAGATTTCGGCGCTTTCAGGGCGCCAGATCTAAGTATACCTTTCCGGAAATGCGGGTGCTCTCAGAGTCTAGGTTGCCCCGGCACCTGACACGAAACTTGTTCTCCCAGTCCCCACTTACTGTCAATGTGCATGTCTTACTCATGCCTTGATGTACAATTTACCCCGTTCTGTCGATTTTATCCACGATCTTGCTCGCATCAGGCGTGCTGAAACGTCGCCGCGCAATGACAATTCACACACCAATCAGCTTCCTCGAGTTCTGCTATGCTAAACATTTTTGATCCCGCTGCTTCTCTTCTTGCGGGAATTGACTCCTTTTTTTGTCCACACTCTTTCTAGTTGCTTCTCCTGGGTCAAGCAGAGTCCGGGAAATCAACTCTGCAGAAGCAATTCCAGCTGTTCTATGCGCCCGCATCGCTTGATGAAGAGCGCGCATCATGGCGTGCCGTCGTGTATTTCAACGTCGTCCGGAACATCAAACGCATCCTCCAGGCACTCGAAGCCCTTAATCTCGGATCGCCGCACTCCACCTCCGTCGCACTTCCCAGCACCGCGGAATCCTCGCTTGATGCACAAAACGAAGCTGAAATTGCAGAAAATGACGCGCTTGCCAGTGCCGAAAGCGAAGGAGGACTGTCTGCTCTGGATAATTCGACACGGACAGAGCTGGCGACGCTCAGGCTGCGATTGAGCCCCTTACTTACGGCCGAGGCGAGTCTTGCAGATCGACTGAGTGGTGGCGTGCAGGTCGGTACGCTTGCACGTCGCCGTGGCGGCGGCGTATATGTGCGGTCTGGATGGCAAACGACGATGAGTATCTCTGGCAATAAACGGAGACGCGACGAAGAAGATGTCCAGGAGAACAATCCAAATGCTCCGAATCCGGTTGAGGAAGAGCTTAACAAGATTGCACGTATGCTTTTCGCGTGTCGTGATGACGTGAAGGCCCTATGGGCACACCGCGTCGTACGCACAATCATCGACAGACGCAAGCTTCGATTGCAAGAAAGCGCGGAGCAGTAAGTGTACTTCTCGACCCCCTATTTCTCACGTCTTCGTTGCGAAAAGTGAAAGTGTCAAGTCTGACTGACATTGTGTGCTTCGTCTTTTCGTTGGGTAGTTTCCTCAGTGGGATTGACCGCGTCTCAGCTGCAGACTACACGCCCTCCACGGATGACATTCTACGAGTACGACTACAAACGATGGGCATTGCCTCACACGAGTTCATGGTACAGGTCTCAGGCAAGAGCGTTATCTGGCATCTCTACGACGTTGGTGGCGCTCGTGGCCAGCGACATACATGGGTCCCTTACTTCGATGATGCGAATGCCATCATCTTCCTTGCGCCCGTGAGCGCTTTCGACCAGGTGAGGTCCCCGCTCACTCCCTCTGCCCTTGTATACAAATAAATTAACTGAGGAACCATCTCATTCTCTTATTCTCAGTATCTTGAAGAAGAACCAAAGACGAATCGGATCAACGACTCGTTGCAACTCTTCACCATGATCTGCTCGAACGAGCTACTGAAGAAAGTTCACCTTGTATTGTTCTTGAGTGAGTTATCTCTGTGTCCCCTTTTCCCCCTTCTACATTTTTCCCTTCTTCTACTATTGTTTCTATTTTTGTTTGCGGGTAAGAGCCTGTACTGATCCGGCTACCACGGCATTCAGATAAAACGGACGTCCTGAAACAAAAGCTTGCTGCGGGAGTACACGTCAAACGCTAGTACGTCTCATCTAAAGTTAGTTAGGTTAGAACTGACCGGAGTTATCGGTACCGAACATCCGTTGTCACTATCGTCGCGGCGTTTCAACTTCGACTTCAACTTCCCAACCTATATTATCTTTACTGGACACTGGACACTGTAGTATCCCGTCATATGGCGACCGAGCGAACACGTACGAGGCCGTTATTGATTATTTCAGGACACACTTTTTGCAGGTGCATAGGAAGAATAACGAGGAGCATCGAGTGTTGTATACCCATCAGACTAGTGTTGTGGATACGAGTACGACACAGAGTGTTATTCGGAACGGTGAGCTTCTCTTCATTATTTCCCACTTTTCTTTTTTGGGTTATCTGCTAGCGCCCACCTACCCATCCATCCTTGTTTTACTTTTTGCCTTCTGTACCTTTATTTTTGTGTTGTCTTCCCCGCTCGGGCGCCGTCACTCGCCGCCCTCCGTCTTACCCCGTTAATTTTACTTTGTCTTCCCTCCCCTTCCTGCACCTTTCTTCCATTCTTGTGCTTCACCCTCTCTGCTCCGTCATCGCCTTTATCGCCTTGATAGGTCCCCGTTCGTCTTCCGATGGATCCTATCACTCCATCCTAGCTTCACTGTCGAATAGCAGTAGTCATCCAAACCGGAAAGACTGCTGGCATGTGCATACACGTCCATCTCATTATTCATCTCGTCTCGTCCTTTTTTAAGATCCATTCAAACTTCCCCGTTTCGGATCTTTTGCTAACGATGCCTTTCCTTATACGTATTACAGTGCGTGACTCGATTTTCCGTGGATACCTCCAAGAAGCATCGCTCGTTTGATGTGCTTCTCATACACTCATCTCATTACTCATTGACCTTATTCAACGAGGAGTTGATCATGATTCGGTGATGATGGGTCTGCTTTTGACACTCCCCAATATCAATGGCGTTGACACTGATCGGCCGTACATCTCGGGGTTTACCACGAGGTTCGGATTCGTTGTGTTGACTAGGTCTTCTTGGGCGGGCCTATCGTCGCTGCTGGCATGGCATTCATCAATCTTCATCTTCATCTTGATTCATGATATTAATCTCCATTACTCATTGCACGTATTTCTCCCATGTACCCATCTTTCCATTTCATTTCTGTCTTCCTACTTTCTCTGTCTTGTTCTGTTCGTTCGTTTGTCGCCGCCATGCAGAGGCACTGTTGTATGCAGGTGTTATTGTCGACGTTCATCTTACTTTCTTGGACTCTCATGTCTCACCTCTCATGTTCTCGTCCGGCTCTTCACATATCCATCCATCCATTACCTTATCCACGCACATGCATTAACTCATATCACTTACCGAAATGAATCTCTGGACCCGACTATCTATGTATGCATGTATGCATATATGCACGTATGCTACTGTATGTATTCTTTTCTCTCTTCCTCCCCCAAAACACGTACGTTACTTTTGTCCTTTCTGATTCTCTTCTTCCTCCTCTCCCCTCTTTTCTTTTCTGTTGCCCTTGAATCTATCCTTCTCATGTTTCTTTTCCTTTTCCTTTCCCCTCCCTTTGTGTTGTCTCTGTCTCTGCCTCTGTCTCAAATAGCCCATAGTACACTTTTTGTCTGTGCTTCTTACTCTGTACTTTATTCACACTGGTAGTCTTAACCTAATAATGAGATTGAAATAATGCAACGCGTGGGAACCCCGAGTGGGATTGGACAAACCATATCTGCAACAGTATAATAATTAATATTTGTTATGCGTGCACGTATAATAGTTACTCTACAAAGTATCATGAATATCTGAATTTATTCTACAAGATTCAAAGTACTCAGTCTTTTGCCTGGTAGAGTCTCCCGTCTGCTCTGCTTTGTTATAAAGCATGTTGCATATGTCCCATTGCTGTCCATTAGACGTGGAATTTGTCTATACAACTACGAGTAATAACAATGTACGAAAGTCTTGTGATGCCCATCTCCGTTTGCCCGAGATTGAAGTAACAATAGTTTATCGAAAACAATCTACATATCAATGTACAGAGCGACAACATAGAATGTACAATTCAGCTACCGTAATAATCTATGACTTTGTATAAAATAGTAATATTGGCGACAGTTAGGTTATTAGGATGATCAGGGTAAACAAGACAAGATGACGTCTATGCAACAAGCTGGAAAATATAGCGATTACGTAAAATGTTCATTTCTTTGATGATACCTTTGAAAGCGTAGATTGAGTCGACCCGCCTGTGTGACGTTTCTTTTTCCTCCGTGTATCTTGCTCAAGCTCATAAATTTCTTGTACCCCTTCTCTGTTGACGCGTGTAAGAAAATAGCGTGTATTCCGACAAGATATTGTGTATACTTACCGGAAATATACGATATTGTACTCCACCAACCCTCGCTTGGTCTCCCATACAGTTGTCGGAAGGCGAGCAACAAGGGCGAGTCGAGGCGTGACGGAATGAAACACCAAAGTGTCATGAGGAGTCAGGCTCGCAGCCGACGACGGATGAAACAATGCTTTCTTCCGGTTAGTATTCGTGTTCTTACTAGTTTCCGCATTCTCCTCTGAAACAATTGGTTTGGCGGTTGTACTCGACCGGGAGCGTGAAAAGGACGGGCTAGATGTAGGTGCCTTCGGATCTGAGCTGTTTGTTGAGCCGGTGTGGGTAGGTGTGGGAGAACGGGAGGCGGAAGCGGAAGCATTTTGTGAGCTTTGTTCCGGACGACTCTTTGCGGATTTAGGGCTTGATGGTAGTGAAACGTCTGAAGGTGTTGAATAAGGCGATTGCGACTGTGGAGAAGGGACAACCTCTGAACGACGTGGATGTGTGGACGGTGAAGTGATTGCAGACCTAGAAGACGCATAAGTAAATAAAGCACATTTAATGAGGTAAATAATACCGACTTGTAAAGCGACCCGAACTGATTGAGCATGTGCACGTAGTCACAACATAGTCCGAACGTAACTGCGTCAACGGGTGAACTATCGGTAGCGACAAAAAATTTCGCCTTCGTATCGAAAAGAAATGCCTTATCAGAGGATGACGTGGAAATAAAGGCATTTAAAAGTTCCTCCAGGAAGGGAAGGGATCCTGGTGCTAGGATGCGCGTAAAGACGCGCGCAAATGCTTCTTGGAGAGAATGATCATAGACGGATGTAAGGTGGAACATGTACGGAATTTGCTGTGCTTCGAACGACGGCCCCGCTGGAGAAGCGCCATTGATGCTTAACAGCGGAAGGTCAGACAATTCTTCCATTAGACGTGTCTGGATGAGCCGGTAGCTCTCTTGAAAATAATTTAGCATATAGGCACAAAATACGCAGCATATAAACCCGAAGCTCACCAGTGCGATATTCCTCTGTCATGGACTCCGCCTTATGAACGAACACCTCGAGATTGATTTCGGGGCTTTCTTGGAAGGCAGTCACAAAGAAGTCGATGAGCCGAGCAATCGGATTGTGGTACGAATCTTGAATGTCAATAACGAAAATGATTGTTGTGAATATAGATAGGGGTACACCAAGGGTTTCGACTGTCACTGTTCCAGGACAGTCCCATATTTCAAGAGGAATGAAGGAGCTGTGATAGTGGAAACTCAGCTCTTGGCACGGATGCGCGATGCGTAGCACTCACTCGACTCTATGTTTCATCAGTCTCGTAGTTGGTTCAACAAAGAACGCCTGCTTCGGGCTCAGATCCTCAAACAGGACCTGTTGTATGCTTGTCTTTCCACTCCTGTATATCCGCAGCCGTAAGCAACTGCAACAGGCGGTTCCGGTGTTGTAGACGCGCTCACCGTCTAAGGCCGACCAGAAGTATCTTGGTGCGAATGAATCCATCGTTGACGTCGGACACAGACGCCTGCTGAGCTAAGGTTGGCCGTGGTTTGCTGGCTGTCGACGCCTGCGTCGCATTGGCAGCTTTTGCCGACATGGAGGCTACAGTCGACCGTCAACCGTTGACCGCTTCGCTGTTGACGCGGGTGTAGTCGCGTCCTTTATGAACTTATTACAGTTACGGCAACTACCGAAACTGTGCCAATGACGTTACAGTGTCTCCGAATATGTGCATGTCTCCTTGCCAGCTAGCTACAGCATCCCAGGCGCGTTTATTGCTGACATAACTGTTAGACTGGCAGCGGAATTGTGTGTACCGGTAACAACTGGTGTGTAGTATTTCCTTAGTAATTAGCTTCCTGTAGTTACAACTATGTAAAAGTAGACCTTCAAGGTCAAAATGTCACAGTATTCCCTGTGATTTTACTAAGTTTGATCCGTTATGCTAGTTAGAATAATAGCGTCGAATGCCAAAAGAGCTGGCTTAATAACTTATATGTGCTCCAATGAAGGTGTTCCGCTTCTAATTATTTTCTCATGTACATGGTCCTGGCAGGTGTACGTGATGAAATGGCGCTCCTCTTGCGGCCCGGCTCGCGGCTAACGACAGCTTCAGCTTCAAAATGGGCCACTTCATAAGTTCATTAGAATTGCAGATCTCGGACTTAAGATAAGCAGAGAGAGCAGTGAATACACGCCCGGATTAGGATGTGTACCAAGCTTCATCTAGGCGGGGAGAAATACCGACAAAAATAGCCTGTGTCGGCACGCGACACGGACTAGCCAGGTAATTTCTCAACAACACAACAGCCAACTTCAAATGCTTAGAGGACGTGCTGGCTGGTTCTTATTTTCCAAGACGTCCAAAGGTGCCATGAATATACCTCGTCGCGTAGGCTGTTCTAGCACCTGTAATATCACTCTACGGATTCTTTTTGTACGAAATACTATTCCGTCCATGAAAGTGCTGTTTTATGCAAACTAGTTATAACACTTGTAAGATAGGCGTACTATCATTTCCGGTCATTTCTGAGGTTGGAACGCAACAGCCGCGATTGAAACATTGATTTATACGTTACCCATTCCAAAAAGAATGCATTTAAATTCAACTGAAATGAAGGCGTTCAAGCAACTGCAGAGGAGCTGGAGTCACGGCAGCACGTAAAAATGCGTGGCTGTGCTCGTCGATCGCTTCTGTCCGTCCGGAAAAGGGAGACCATGAACGCACGTTCGACGGCGCCACCGGATCTCATTGGACCGCCTTCGTCTTCTCTCAAAAATAATATTCTTTCTCACTCTTACCCTTCTCAAGCCCAGCCCCTTTAGTCGTCTCTAGCGCAGAACAGTACCCATGAAATTTGGCAGAAAAATTAATGTAAGTCCTGGGACTTTTCCTCTCAGCGGACTGATAGTAACCTCCGCGGTGCACAGGCTGACTTATACAACGAATGGCGGGAATTCTACCTGGATTATAACAAGCTGAAACGGGAGCTTAAGGTAAGCCATCAAGAGCTGTACTTGGCCACATCGCCCCTATCCCGAATGGCAATGCTCTTATGAATGTTTTGGGCGCAATAAGCTAACCTCCTTTTGTGCCTTACACATTCGTCTATTCTATTTCACATTTCACCCGTTCTGTCAGATCCCGGAGGATTTTTATTGACTTTAATTCAATTTCTTGCTCTGTAGTCACGGACGACTTCTCATTTGTGGACGGATGATGACGAGCTTTCTTTCGTTGGAATGCTCGAAGTTGAGCTCGACAAGATTCATGATTTCCAGAAACACAAGACAACGGAGCTTGCGCGAAGGATTTCGGCAGCCGAGGCTAGTGTACAACGGCTTGTAAAGGAGGAAGAGGCATACCACGCATCATTTTCTGGCCAGAACAATGCAGCTCAGACGGATGCACAGCAAAGAAATGGGTACGGGACAATGGTGGACCTAGAACGCCAACGTCGTGCGGGTGGTGACAATGACGGGTCCGATAGCGCATCCGACGACGACTCTGAGGGCGATACTGACAGCGGAAAGAGCTCTGATACCTTTGAAGAGCAGTTCCGATGGTTAGAAGAGGAGGTCGCTACCCTCGTTGCTGATGTCCATGATTTGGCTCTGTATTCCAAGCTGAACTTAACGGGATTTATGAAAATTCTAAAGGTATGTGTATTGCCTCCTACGCCAGTTTCTTGCCTTACCTAACCTTCTGTAGAAACATGACGTACGTAGAACTCTTACTTACGAGTCAGTCCTGCCCGTTGACACATGTTTGCTCAGAAACAAACGAGCCGAACCATGAAGGAGACCTTTATCCATTCTTATCTCGACAAACGCCCATTCTACAAATACAACTGGGACGGATTGATTGTTAAACTCTCTAAGCTGTACGACCTGGTACGGACACGCGGTCATCCAATCCAAGGTGATTCTTCTGCTGGTGGGAATCAGAGTGCATTCGTGCGGCAGACAACAAAGTACTGGGTAAACTCTTCTGTCTTCTCTTATGCAAATCATGCGCTGATGATTTATGTAGGTCCATCCTGACAATCTCGTACATTTGAAACTTGCTATTTTGCGTCATCTTCCTGTACTTGGTAGGTTTTCCACGATAGGCCCTCTTGACGCTGTCTAAAATTTATTGCCGCGAAGTCTTTAATGCAAAGAAGGACTTTGAACAGAAGGATGCTGGTTAGTTGATATTGTACAGAAATGCATTCCCGATGCCTTTACCGACACAACATTTGTAGCTATTACTTCTATTTACATGGACAACGAAGACTTGGAGCTTTATCTCGGACGTCTCGAAAAGACAGAAGGGGCGGAAGCAATTCGTCTTCGCTGGTATGGAGACATGGACGTTAAGCAGGTTCGTCCACGAGAACGTACATGACAAAGTCTAATTGCCAACACTGATATTTTTTATAGATTTTCGTCGAGCGAAAAACGCACCGCGAAGACTGGACTGGCGAGAAGTCCGTAAAGGCACGTTTCCCCATCAAGGAAGCGAATGTCAACGCTTTCCTGCGTGGGGAGTATACCATGGATGACGAGTTTAGGCAACTTGTAAAGAAAGGGAAGAAAACCGAGCAAGAAGTCGAATCGATGATTCAACTTGCTAATGAAGTGCAATATGCCATTGTTACAAGGAAACTAAAGCCAGGTGAGTTGCGGGCTTCTGTTCAGGGAGCAGTGAGTCAAATTTGAGGTTCTTTAATCAGTCATGCGCACGTTCTACAATCGCACGGCGTTTCAACTTCCTGGTGATGCACGTGTTCGCATTTCGCTGGATACGGAGCTTACAATGGTGCGTGAAGACAACTGGGATGGCCGAAGACGATCTGGAGACAACTGGCGCCGAATGGACATTGGCATTGATCATCCTTTCTCGCAACTTCCGTCTGAGGACAAGGAATTGTTCAGGTAAATTTTACTCATCTTCTAGTTGCGAACCCAACTAACGAATCTTTCTTTAGGTATGGCGTTCTGGAAGTAAAGCTACAGACTCAGTACGGCCAGGAACCGCCAGAATGGGTGACTGAACTGGTTCAGTCACATCTTGTCGAGGCGGTTCCGAAATTCAGGCGAGGGACATTTATTTTATTTACTGCACAGGAAATCCATAACAGATCATCTTTAGTAAATTCATTCATGGCTGCGCGACGCTTCTTCCTCATCGTGTCGACCTTGTACCGTTTTGGCTCCCACAAAGTATGTGCCGCTATTTTCAACAAAATCAGATTTCTGACGAACAGCCAAAATTTCAAGTGGATATTGATATTCTCAAACCGGATACTGGAAGAATGCACATCGAACGACCTACTCATAGTGCTACACCATCAACAGTGGAGACGCCTGATGTCGCAACCCCTGATTATGAACGCCAGCGACCATATACGGAACCAGTCTCTGAGGGTGAAGAAGATGACGAATATGCTCTTGCACCTGCGCAGCACGAAGACAAGGCAACTGGTCTGAGTGGAGAAGCGTTTGCCGCGGCAATTGCTGAACGGAATCACTCGCTCGAAAAGGATCGTGCAGAAAAGTCGCGATCAGTCGCCAAACAATCAGGACGGAGTGGTGATGGCGAAGAATATGCAGCAGATGATGAACGTGCACCTCTGTCCAATGGTAGACGAGGGTTTTTGCACCCTCCAGCACCAATGTCACGCCAGAAAGCACGTAGTTTATCGATTGATCCTCTTGCACCCTCGCAGGCATTCGACGAGACGTTTAGGAATAAACTAACGGTTGTATCTTCAGAACAAGATGAGAGTGCGATTGATGATCCAGATAGCGAGGCGGTTATTGGCCCGCCTGGAAGGAGACTGCGAGGAGACGATCGGGAACTGGTGCGGTTCTGGAAATCGTCGCCTGGGCGGCGGATAGCTGTGCCCGTTCGAATTGAGCCGAAGGTGTATTTTGCGTCGGAGCGCACGTTCCTTGTACGTGTCCCTTCGTTTCTTTTTCTCTTTGTTAATTTGGAGGCAAAGTTGGCACTAACAAAAAAAACAACTCCAATCTTCTCGAACAGACCTGGCTCCAATTTGGCGTTCTCATAGGTGGGATTTCAGCAGCCCTCCTCAACTTCGTACCACCGGACGACACACGCGGACTCATCGCTGCATCGCTCTTCACCTTCGCCGCACTTCTCGCCATCGCATATTCCTGCACTATCTTCGTCTATCGTGCGATCAAGTTGCGAAAACGCCATGCCGAGGGATTATATTATGATAAATGGGGACCCTCGGTGTTGTGTTTTGTCCTTGGCGCCGCGTTGTTAACGAACGTTGGCTTACGCTTTGGAGAGATGTAGGGGCTTCTCTTCTCTTCTCTTCTTTTCTTTATTGTGAGTGATTTAGGTTAGTTGGAGGGGGAAGAGATGTGATGGTGCACTCTGAACGACTTTTTACGTGATCATGCATTCAATAACTGGCACTAGCATTTTTGTTTTCTTGATTCCTTTTCTTGGCTTGTGAACATGTCTTTATGCTATGCTATATAGGAATTTCGCAATTTGCATTGTTAACAACGTAAATCACGTCATGCATTAGTTCATAAAGTTCTGACATAAAATTTCTGAGTTACGGGTTCGAAGAAGGATCCGAAGAATGCACGCGTATGTCCTCTTGAGTCCACGACATAATGATAAGTACACAGCCCCAAAAATGGTGGTGTGCAAAGGGAATGACGAAACGAACAATATTATCACGATTCCCAAGTCTTCCGGCGTCAAAGTTGAATAAAGGGAGACAAATAAAACTCTTATCCAAGAGCGACAAACAAAGCCCAATATATCAATAAATGAAAATCGAAGATTAGAGTACAGTTTTCGTTTTCCGGGGAGGTGGTATGACGGACACAAAGAAAGAGGGAAAGAAAATGAGAAATTCGACGTCAATAACCTAATTGTAGTGCATAGCGATGTTTGCAACTGATATAAGATATGATGGTGAAATAGGATGAGATGATGTAATAAGCAGAAAGCATGATGCAGAACGATGGTAATAACATCGAGTAAGCAAGATAAGTAGTAGATCCAGAGTATCGAAGAAACGAAAAGCAAAGGACGAAACCGACGACAAACGGATGCAACTTCAGCGTAGCATGTAGTGTGTTGTCAAACAAAAAAAAGGAGTCCGAGGGGAAATGCCGACGAAAATTATCCTTGATACGCAAACGCAACGGCGCCATACAATCCATCCTCTTGACCGAGCATCCCATCACCAGCAAGGACCTCCATCTTGCGAGAATGCCAACCGGTCCCGCTACTGACGTTCCCTCGCGCATCTGCGAGGCGTTCCAGCGCCGCGCGGAGTGGATGGTCACGAGTCATTGCACGGCGGAACTCGGAGCCGCCACTTGGGCTCGTATTCGAATCTGCGAGAGGTCCAGGCCCAGTAGATCCGGATGAGAGTTCGGCCGTCCAGCCGCTTGCGACGTCAACGTACCAAGCGCGACCGCCTTTACTACGCACGATGCGCCAAGTACCCGCTCCAGCACCCAGACCGTTGAGAAGCGGCATGGAAAGCTCGAGTACGCGCAGATGCGTTAGCGCGAACTGGGCCATAAGGGCGTCTTCCTCTGGGTCAAGGCCTGTGCAGATGTGTGACGGAGGCATACATAGCGGCTGGATGAGAATTGTATGTAAGGCGAGTGAGGCATTGAAGACGCGGCCTGATACAGGGATGGCGAGTTCGGGTGAGGTACAGATGAGCGTAAGTACTTCGACAGTGCTTGCACGAGCGCGGAGGAAATCTGAAATGGAACGAAGAGAGAGATGCGGGATGTACGACAGTCCTAATGAGCGCAAACGCGGTTGCGGGGAAAATGCAGACAAATGCGCCGTGTTGAGAGGGGCGCTTGAAAGGTCAAGGTATTCAAGAGCGCCGGATGTAAAGCACGGAGCTTGTGCAATGAGTAAAGCGAGGTTATCAGCCGTCAGCGGGGAAGGGTAAGTGGCGTCGCCGTAAAGATTGAGGTGTCGGATGTTCCGGGCACAACGGGTATGTACGAGGAAATCCGTGATGGCGTCACCAGTAAGGCGGGTGCAACGAGCAAGGGCGAGTGACTCCAGGCGGACGGTCGTCGACGAGCCAAGTGCCTGTAGAAGCTCTGGCGTGACACGAGTACTCGACAGGTCAAGGTGCGTGAGTGAGGGGAATGCAAGTACGAATGAGTGGAGAACGTCAGGTTGAATCGTCTTGACACCCAGTAGACAGAGCCTCTGTAGACCCGGAAACTGCATCGGCTCCCTCGCGCCGCGATGTGTGGGCGAGCTCCTTCCGTGATCCTCGTCATTCGGATTGGATTCATCAATATTAATGTATGTTTGGACAAATTCCGTGAGGGCGCTGAAAAATATCGCCGAAACACAACCGGTGAAGTCCACCGCAACGAGATCCTTACTTTCTCTGCGTCGTTCTAGGTCGAGTTCCTCTTGATCGTCACCGTTTTCTAGGGCAAGACTTCGCGCACGAGATGAACGACCTCGTCCACGGGATGGAGAACCCCGAAGAAAGAGCTCCTTCAGCACCGAAAAGGAAAGAGCACCGTCCATATATTCCGTTGCGCCGAAAGCAGTTAGATTTGGACACTCCTGTAATAACACACAAAGCTCAATGAACAAATATAGCACAGCTTCCATGTAAGGAACGACGTTACCTTGAGAACGTTTTCCAAGCGTTCTGTGGTCACGAAACGGTGCTTAATGGCCTCGCCAGTCACCCGGCGCATGCCGATAGTCCGAAAATGACTGAAGTCAATGCGCCGAACGTAGCGCCCTGGGGATGGGTTTTCAGGGATCGGAACTGGATGGCATCATTAGGTCAATAAATGACGTGAAGAAAATCAAATATCAATTTACCGTAAATTCCAGACCCGTCCTGCTGCAGCACAAGCTGGAGGGCGTCGCTGATCGATTGCATAATCTTCCAGCGAGCTGGGCTCTTTGACTTGGCGCGTATACGTCGAGGGGACGGTTCGCGGGAGGCGGGTGGAGATAGTAGCTCAGGGGGGATCGAGCTGTCAGGTCCGGAGAGGGATGCGACGATGGACTCATGCAGCAGCTTTTTAGATTCATCGTCATCAGGCAGACCAAGAGACTTAGACGCGAGTGCAGCGATGGTAGCTCGTCGGATGGAGCAATCTATTTCTTCTTCGTTGATTTCTTCTTCGCCGCTGGTGACTTCAGCTACGAAGGCAAGCCAGTTTTGGGGGAGGCGGACCTCGATTTTGCGCCAGAGCCACGGCCTAGCTGCTTCAAACCAAGCGTGGTTTGTGAGGCAAAGACTAGCGAGGGACCGAAGGGCTAGCTGCCCTGACCATTGTGGAGGAGGATATGATGATGGTAAACCAGTCGGGGCAGCGTTGCTGTGGAAGACTAATGGGTCCAGAGATGGCACAGGGGGAAGCTCGCCAGCGTAGAAGATGGTAGCGCATACAGCATCAAGAAGCTCTGGCGGAAAGTGGGCGACGGCGGATGGTTGCATTGCAGTCGCAGACGCTTGGCAGCAAGGAGAGGTAATGAGTGTTCATCGGCGTCGCGGTAGAGAGTTATATATTCAATCGTATGTCCGAAAGTCACGAGTTGCAGTTCTGAACACCGAATGCCGATCCATGATCCTTCCCTCGCTTACCTCATCCGGTCTGCCTATTGCGTTCATCCTCCCCTTATTCTCAACATCCTTCACTTGCTTGCAATCCTGGCCTGGATAATTTACTACCAGGCGTTCAGAAACATCCCGTCTCTTCCTTGCGCCATCTGGCACGATCTTCCCTTCCCGCCGATGTGTCTTTATTTTAGCACTCGCAAGTCTTCTACTATATGCGTTTTACGTTTCTTCGCATCTGCCATTCCTCCCCATTCTCAATATAGACACTAGTCCCTCTAAGTTCTGCTCCTTTACTTTGGCGACAACACAAGGCGAGTCCAGTGAGTACGTGTCTAGCTTCGTTCCGTACATTGCGAAAGTGCCGAACGAGATCATGCGTTGCCGCTGTCCTGGCCATTCATCCCGCAACGGATCCCTTCCCCCCTTTTCCAGGCCCATTCCCTCTTATGTACAGGTCGCTGAATGGTGTATTTTCCGAGAAGTTCGACTAGTAACTCATTCCGCGTCATCGCCCTTAAATATGAGACCATCGTGACCTGGAACAAATGTGCTCCGTCGCCCTCATCACTGCTTCATCTCCCGAGTCTTGGCAACTGACCTGCTCTTACGTCCATTGGAGACTTACCATTGCCTAAAATGCGACATCCATAACGAATATTTGTATAGGCGTTCAACAACGGAAGTTCTTCTATTTTCTCCAGATCTTGTTACGGCAACCAGCTTCAATGAAGCCAACGTGTCGACTCCCCTCCCGTCGGTTATTTTTGACGAGCAGAACTTTATGCACGTGTGTATTAATTGATCCTCCAGCCATCTTCTCACTCGGAAATCCTGTCGCTCAAACGTGCTTTGAGGTACAACTTAGGCGAGTATGAGTTCATTGGACTTTTTGAAGATCGGACCCGAACGGCCGCAACGTTTGGTGAAGATCCGATACTCCGACGCCCCAGCTGAATATGTAACAATGCATTTGGCGAAAACCTGCGTTCCGTTCAATTCCAATGTATGTGGTGTTGCCCTTCGGGCGTTCATACGTAGCCTGCGTCTGGACTCTTCCTTGTCTGTGTACTTTCTCTCCGCGGAAGTTCCTTAGCCCGACTAAGGCCCCCTATACATACGGATCTCCAATTACATCATTTGTTTCAATATTTGTGCGATATCGTAAAACGTCGGATGATCTTCATTTCTTTACATGCTTGGACACACACGGTCAGTCTCGGTATGCGGTGCGATTAATCCATCTGCGTATATGCGTCTGGGGTGAGACTATTTTAAACTCCTCATGCCTGGAGCATGGGGATCTCGCAACTTGGCTCATTTATTGCGTTCATCACCTCGGCACCCTCACAGTCTTCGTCTTCGCCAGCTTCTTCAAGTTCTAAAATTGCGTGCTTAGGTGCATATGTTGCGGGTTTTGCTAATTTCACCAGCCGCACATTGCATGGAAGCCATTGTAAACTATTTTTAACACTTATACCTGGACAGCGAACTACTGGCAGGGATGCCGCCGCTTCGTGAACCCATAATTAGCACATGCTCGACCACTAGACTAAATTTAAAAATATCAGCAGAGTTAGACGCCTCCCTCCCACCGCTACGCGATTTATGACCGTCCGAACATTCCGGAGACGGCCCTATGTTGAATCTAGGATACTCCTTGCCTAACATGCCACTTTTCTCTAACGTATGCCGGCATGCGTATAAAGATAGTGCTTTGCTAGATGTCTGTCGCCGACTGTTGGGTTATGACTCCAGCACCCACCCTCAAACTTTGGATTGCTCATGACTGTGCGGCTCGATATCCGATGCGGTGTATGTCAAGTCTGTGGCTCCGTTATTTCTTACAAGTTCATCGAAATTGCCTTTCGAGTCGAGTAATGGTCCTACTAATGGAGCGTTTAGAGAAACCGTCAAGTCAAGTATTAAGTAATGCGATATTACATAAATGGATATCACGTGATTCGCAATAGCACATGATTTTGGATCACTGGTCGAGTTCAGCTTTCCCCGTCCCGTCGTCTTGAACCGCTATGTCCACAACAACTTCAGTAGAGGCGACAACGACAAGGAATAGTTCGTTATCCTCTGTATCCGTGCCACTCATGGCTCTCCCTGTCGACGCCGCTGGGCCGGGGAGCATGACTTCGTCATTCTCATCAAGCAGCACAAATGCAACAGCTGGGCCAAGCTCTGCTTCGGCTATATCAACTTTGCGCTCGCTGTATCCAAGGGCCGCTCATGCACTTCTTCAACGGGATTTCACTCTTACGCAGACGATACTCGAATCAGCATTCGAGCTTCTACCGCCACCGTCGTCATTGGGATCTTCGTCCGTCCCCGACTCATTAGACACGCACCGACGCAAATGGGATATACTACGGATCACTCTCGAGACGTCCGCTTTTGACTCTCCGCCTTCTGCAAGCAGTAAGGGAGTTTCTGCAGACGACGTATTACCGCCAACTTTACGTGCGAACCTCATGTTGTCCGCTCCGGGACTCATTACCGCACTTCATACGCGCTCAGTGAGGCTCTTCACTCCGAAGCAGCAAAGCCCGAAAGCAGCATTTCTCCCTGCGCAGATACTAATACCTCTAGTGTATTCAAGTCTCAAGTTACATTGTCCTGACGTTGGACGTGGGATGATCGAGGATTGGTTAGCGCAGAGGGACTCGGTTGAGAGCACTCGAAGAGATTTAGAAGGGTACGAACGTGTGCTGGAGTTGTATTGCCTGCATGTCCTCACTCGGTTACACGATTGGGAGTATGCCCAGGAGTTTCTGGAATATGAAAGCGAATTGTCTGATAAGGCTCGGCAGGTTCGTCTATTCGCTTTTTTTCTTATTTACTTCAAATGACCTCGTCGCTAATTATTGATTAATCAATTCTATGGATCGCAGAGCCTTAAAACGAAACTACAAGTATTCCGCGCTCAAGAAATCGAATCAGCACGTTCAATACCAAGTCCTCCACCCCCTTCACTCCCAAGCTCATCGAGTAGTTCGGGTTCGAGGACACCTTCCCCCTCTCCTTCACTAGAATCGAATTCCTCTTCGGACACGGACGATACACATTCGACACGTACGGTCGTTCCGCATACTCCACGCGCGAAACATGGAATGAATGGTGTGCTATCGCCACTAACGCCGACTCCGTCGTCGTCTTCTACCTCCCTTGCCGCAGAGGCGAAATATTCGAATTCGAATGGACATGCGGGGATTAAAGGAAAAGGACGGTCCGTGTCTCCCGTCTCGGAATTATCCACTGCTCGAGGGAGTCAAGCACTTACTGAACGACGGGCTGCGGGGAGCATAAGTGCGAATGGACATGCGCAACATAGGACGGTAGGAGCGAGGAACAACGAGCCGTCCGGGCTAACGTTTGCGATGAGTATTTTAAAGACGTACATCTCGCAGGTGGGAGCTTCGAGGCTTTTGTTTGCCTTATTATGCCTCCTGGTCCCTGTTTTCTCGTTCTTGGTTCGACTACGCAATAGGCGAAGAAGTCAGAAGGCTATTACTGGGACGCATAGCGGATCGAGCGTGGATGCGGTCCGGAGGAGGTTAGCGGGGCAGGTACGAGGAGGCGGTGGTGGGTTGTTAGGCTCTCTATGGGTGGAAATGATACGTGCGGTGGCTGATGCGGTGCGTATGGCGGGTGGCGGACTTGTATAGCGTATAGCATTATTTCTTCAAGGAGATTTCTAATGATGTTGTTTTCGTGTACACATGTCGATTCCCTGAATCGTTTTTCTTGTTATTCATGCTTATTTTATATAGTTTTCCGTAATCTTGAGTTCAAATTCTTGGTTTTTAAACTCTCTCCTTTGTGCCTCTTAGTTCCTTTCATTGCCTTTGTGCCTTCCTTTCTTTTAATTTGGTTTTGGTTTGTTTTTTAGGGTATGTTCGGATTGATCGTGCTCATATGCATACACGAAATGGGGTAAACACACTTTCACTCTTTGAATTCGGATCTATATTGCGAAGTTTAGCATGGATCCTTGTGTTCAAAATAAGTAACCGATTACAGCATTAAGTAAATGATAAATGACAGCTTGTTAACAAGACTATTGGATAAAGAACGTTTCTATACATTTAGAATGTAATAAAAGAAAACAAGCGACACGGATGGGGATTGATGAATAAAAGTTCTACTTCGTATCTGCCTCGGACATGGGAGATAAACGAGACACGTCAGACAATATTCCTTCCTTCTTCGTTTGATCCTGTAACCGGCAGAGCACCAGTAGCAGATCAACTTAGTTCAAGACTGAAAGATGTATTCCTACATACCTTCAGCGAATTCGATGTTACTGATGGTCCTCGACCTGTAATTGGTTCCTTCATTCGCCCCTCTCTCAATCGCCTCCTTCAGATTGATAAGTAGGTGGCTTCCGAGGATAGACAGAAGAGTTGGAATTCCAACTGCAGATAGGAGGACTGTAACGAAAGGGCCAGCAGCAAAAATTCGAATATCCACTATCTGTATTATAGAACAAAATATCACCCTACATCCACCTGAGTATGGTATATATGCAGAAGTGATCCACTTACAAACCATAGTATAGAACTTGGTCTTCAATGAGGACTCTGACAAGATGGAAACCTTTGAATCCAGATGATATTCTCCAGTACTCTGCTGCCTTAAAAAGTGCCAAACAGAGTAAAATCATCCCATATATTAAAGTGGCAGTCCTGAAATGCATCAAGGAGGGAGAGCAGGGCAGTGTAATATTGTACTCACCATGCAACAATAAGTAGCCGTTGAGAAGGTTCTCTGCTGATTGTACAAATGTTGATAGTTGGTACAATATTACTGATAGAAACTGAAGCATACGTCATTTAAACCGACCCTTTAAGCAGAAGGCACTAGCCATCCTTACTATCTTCGAATATTATGTCGTAAATGAGAAGGCCAAGGTCAATGCCTGCTTCTATAGCAAAAAGTGCCTTGAGCGTGATTGAAAGCAGCCTATTGGTCAAATGAGATTGAGAAGTTGTCCAGCAGATCAGAGTACCTTTTTTGTTGGTATAGCGCCGATACACGGATTTGGAGAATGTCTATAAACAATCATGTGCACCCGATATCAGAATGAAATGATGGAAGCAATACTTACAGTCTATAAGAACAACTGTGATCAAGTCTGGTGCTGCGTTAAATCAGAATCTAATAGCAAGGCAGTCAATAGCGCACTGCATGAGCAATTTGTCCAAAACATTGCACGACCTAATTTCTCAGTTACAGTAATAAGTAGAATGCATGGTCAGAAGGAAAAATACGCACAGCTGAAAACGGTCGTGTTTGGATGTAAGGTTAGCACATACTACAGATAATACTGTTTGTGCTCTACCTCAAAATATCTTGTTCGAAGCTATTGACTAGCGTAAAACTCCAGTGTAAATTGCTTTCCGTAATCTGTATAATGTGTAGATATTTTGCGTACGGATTATACTAGAAATTCCTCCAAGGAGTCCGACGTAGCGATTCTGAACATCAACGTTAAAGTCTGCTCAACCACAGCTAGGATATTCGCCGACAGTCCTCACTGTGAAATAAAGCAGACTAATGGGGTTGCACAGCTTGGACTTCAGTGCTATCATTGAGATATGGGCCTACACAACTCGGAGTTGAGCTCACCCAAAAAAATCTTATCTGTACAGAAACGATACGATTAAGCTAGTCCTCGAGAGATACCTACACAATCCCCATACCTCCTTATCTATTGACGTGACTTGTATTGCGTTACTGTCAGCGAAAGTTTGGAAAGCACATAGGTGTAATACAAACATGCGTAGTAGATCAAGACAGTCAACAGTGCCACGTTGAAGTATTCTGCAATGATTGCGTCGGAGACAAACGATCTCGCTAAGTGCAGGTCAACGTTTACAGCATCGGAATGAGTGGAGAACGAAATAGCATGGCCATAGTCAAGAGTATGACTTGCCATTAGAGGAGAGAGTGCAAGACAAGCTAAAGATACACTCTGGGCTAGCTGTCTCTTTATAAGAATTACGACCTCTGACAGACGATTGTTATGTTACGCTCTGCCTGAGATAATGCATGAGAGAGAGATGCAGAATAAGGAGCGTTTCAATCAAAATTTGATCCGGTCATATCAAGTTATTGATATGAGATGCATAGTCAGGGACTATTGCGGTAAAGAAGCAGATGGACATGATTATGTAATGACCTATCTTCGCCTCTGCTGAGTTAGAGTATCAAGTTCATAATCCATTTTACTGTGTAGGACAACTTGCACTTTCTCGTTTCCATCAGAGATGCACCAGCATAAACCCGAGTCGACTGTCTTGTATCTTTACCTCTGAGTTAGAGAATGGAGATTGTAGAATTTACTGCGTAAAGGAAGAATCGCCCTTCATGTCAACCATCAGAGATGCATAACTAGACAATAAAGCTAAAGTTCTCAGCAATATAAAATCTTGAGCTCGCCCCCAAAAACCGCAAACTAAAAATATGTCAATACTTGAATCTTATACAGAATCTTGTGACACTAATATCGTATCTTCTGGTAATGTAGTATGGGATGATATTACTGATGGTCCAGGTTAAATGGCAGCTGCATTTGTAATATTATACCACTAAACACCTAACGTTAAAGAACGACCTATATACTACAACCACATGTACATCCGAAAGTACACCCAGACAAAACAAACAAGCACCGGGATACGACAGACGAAACTAAAAATCCAGAAACCAAAATCCAAAGCAACAAGGAAAACAAACAAAAAACACGGAGTAAGAGAGATCATCACAGATGTCCGTCACTGTCAAAGAAACCAATAACAACAGGTTCTTTTAGGAGGGGAGGCGATGAATTGATGGGAGCATGATGCTAGTGCTAACAACATAGCATGTAGGAGTTAGTTAAAAAGGAGGCACATCACGCAAGCATGCTCATCATAGTAGCAACGATCGTAAAGAACCCAATAGCGATATACGGCATCACAGTAGTATCAAGCAGATTCGGCGCAGCACCACTGGCATTCGCACCCCCCGTCGAACCAGCACCACCAGTCGAACCACCTCGACTGCTACCAGATGCACTACCGGAAGCAGAAGAAGAGGTGATGGTGAACCCTGCTGCTGTGTCTGTTGCTGCTGCCGCGAACAGCTGTTGGGAGGAGTAGGTTACGCAGTTCGAGGATGCGGGGATGGTTGGTGTGTACGGAGGGACAACTGGGCCGGTCCTGTCGTTAAAGTGGATAATAGGTTAACGAATTAGGTAAATGGTAAATGCAATTAATACGGAGTAATACGCACTGAGGCTGGAACCACGTTGTCAACGCGCCGTTGGTCGAGAACACTCCCGGCGGCGTCATGTCATCACTGTCGCAGACCTACAATAGGCGTGGTTGAAATGTACCAGCGCAGCAACGCAGTAAACAAAGCAAACCGATGATTAGCAAAAAGTCTCACAATAACCAAATTCAAAGGAAAATTTCGAACCTCAAAAGTGCCATTAACATGCCCATAATCCGCAAGCGCATTATACGTGCACCCAATCTCATCATAAATATGCTGGCAAAGCTCAGGCGCATTGGGATCGTTTGGGTTACACATCTTCAAACAAAACTGGCCATTCCCAATAAAATCGATCCACTCGATAACTTGCGTATAATTCTGATTTCCCGTAAAGTTTCCAGACCCGGCGAGTTGCTGGAAAGACGCGGAGTTCATGCCGAAACCATTCGTGAAGACGATCCCACCGAGAGGGTTACCTTGCTCGTCTGCACCGTGCGGGTCGAGCTAAGAATAACCAAACCAAACCAAAGTATAATTAGAACACGCTAGTGCACGGAACAAGAAGAAAGAACACAAAGGAGGTATTGGAGAAGAAGAAATGAAATTTGAAATCGAAAAAGAAGAACATACCTCCCCTCCGGCATCGTCAGCGGCAAGTCCAACTTTAGTCTGGTCGATGAAACCCACGACCTGGAGGTAATTCTTCGCATACAGCCATTGGGCGCCAGTAATTGCCCCGGGAGGAATGATGCGCGTCCCATGTCCGGGAGCTGTACACCACGCTACCTCACGAGCTTCAGATTCTCCTGAGAAATTAAAAAAAAAAGGAGTTATTTGATAAGCATGTCAAATCCAAATCCCACTGTTGTCTCGTGGCGAAATTGCTACGCACCGATGGTATCGTCTGTCTGGCCTGAACTCCACATACAAAAGTCGCCAATGTTGTTTAGGAATACGGTCTAAGATTAAAATGCGAAATTTCCCTAAGAACGGGATGTATGCAAAAAGCAATGATTTATTTACCTGGCAATTAGATTGCTGATTCTCAGTTGTGCTATTACACAAGTTAAAGCCAGACTGCGGACCACGCTCGCCTCCTTGGTCGCCAGTGACCTGGAAGGGTATATCCGGCCAAGTGAAATGCTTAGACGCGAGCGGCTCGAGCGACGTCGACGCAGGGGACTGCGCATTTGCCGCATGGGCAAGCACGAGGCCGAAAAGAGTTAAAAGAGTGTGTTGAGACATCACGCACGCACGGCAAGGTACGCGGACTTCAATAATATGGAAGTACGGATGGAAGGAGGAAATGGAAAGTGGGAGGACGACGATGTGGGTGGTTGGCGAAAGGAAAAGTTCGTCTGACGGAAAGGGCGGGCGTGAGTGCGGGAAGAAAGTGAACTGGCGCCCTCGTGGGTTGATGGGAAATGGATAGACGGACACAGAAAGACCGAAGCTGTGAACGAGGCTAATGAGGCATGTAATCACACACTATAACTATAAATAGACCAACTCAATACATATCCCCGTGTATATATTTATACTTAACCTCTCCCTTGTTACACATATGGTAATACATCACATTAGCAACCAGTCAAGAAAGCAGTCGATAGCAATGTGCACAGTGCTGCTGGCAATGTGTATAATGCCACTACACCGGAACTTGTTTTTGAAGAAACGCAACCTGCGCTTTCAACGACTGCTCGTGATCCGGCCCATCAGGATACAAATCAAAATGTCCTATAACAACCCAGGCTGTGTCAATCTCTGATCCGGAGAGTCTAGACAGGCAACACGCGCCCGCCGTTAACATTGTACGTATTCTAGAATTGCTTACCTCCAGGAGTCCTTTCCGTCACAAATTTATCCGACGAACGCGCAACGCTCAGCGAGTATTCAAGTAGGCACAGCTCGTCCGTCTCAGCAAGAATAAGAAGAACCGGACATGCTATTTTCGATGCCTTCGCCGAAGGCTTGTAAAATGGGAGCTCGAACATGCTCGATGCGGATATCTATTTTTATTTCATACAGGCAGGGAAGGATTTTAATTAGCAGCTCGGACGAGACGGAAGTGCTTCTTAAAAGGAGATAACGCACGCGATTAGGATAGTCCCTAAATACGGACACAACAAGTTAGCACCATCTAAACTTCCCCCGAAAACAAAGGAAAAACACGCCTCTTATCCCGCGCAATCTGCTTAAAGCCGTCTACGCTATCTGGTGTCGTCAAGCCTGCTACCGTCCCAGGTGCACCCGCAACAGGGATATACAGCGGTTCTCGCCCGAGTGCTTGGCGGAGCAAGTCGACGATACCATACCCAACCAACTTGAGGAACACCGTGAATGAAGGTTTTGGAGCACTTCCAACGTAAGGGCATTGCGTGATTGCACATGTGAGTTTTAGGTCCTGCGCGGTCCAGGTAAGAAGTTGGTGAGTGTTTGAGGGTACGACCGCAGCAAGGAGAGGAAGTACATACCTTCTCAACAGCCAGAGTAATGGCGTGTGCACCTATAGTCGTGCAAGGTTAGAGCCCACCACTAGCACCTAGAGTTCCTAACCGAAAGTCTGTCACTTACCCGCAAAGCTCGTCCCCCAAAGCACAACACGCTGCGCATCAAACTCCTCTTGCTTCTTCACCCATCCAATCACGGTCCTATAGTCGTCCAGCTGTTCTGACACGTAAATACACTCACGCGGCGTGCCATCTATCCGTCGTTGATAAGGGCTTACCCACAATAGCAGTGGGATAGGGGTTAGAGCGGAAAGCACGAAAAGACACACCAGAGTCGCCAAAGCGTCTGTAGTCGAAAACGACACATGCGTATCCAAGAGCTGTGAACGCCTCGGCATACGGCGTGAGGCTCATCTTCTTGTTCGCAGAGAAGCCGTGTGCCCTATGATGACGCAGTCAACCATCACTGTCTGTGCACTAAAAAGAAACGAAGTGCAAAACCATACATGACAATAACAGGATGTGGTCCAGCCTTTCCCTTGTGTTTTATCGGCACATATTTCCATGCATCCAGGTTCCAGCCCGATGTCTTTGACGGAATCTTCACTGTACTCAAGTTGAAAGGTGCGTTGTTGTCAGACATGGTGGTAGGTAGCAGTGTTGGTGATAGGCGCTTGGCCAGTGACGACGCCAAGGTTACACGAGAGCTTGGCGACGATCGCACATTGTCTTGACGTACGCAATGATTGTCCTGTCAATCGCTCCGAGATTGGATCAGACACTATCCATTCGACAGAAAGAATACGTGAAGTGAATAAGCATAGCCAGACATGTGCATCGAGCTACAACTATGAATGTCAATGGACTGAAAGATGAGACAAATATCCAGATGTATATATTATCGTGTCCGTGCAAATGTGCAAACAGACTCAACAAAGTCCTTTATGTAGATACGGTAAAATCCCATCCGCAGACTAGATCGTGAAACAAACTTAAGCAAACATGCTCATCATGGTCGCGACCATCGTGAAGAATCCAACAGCAATGTATGGCGCAGCGGTCATTTCAAACGCCGCGATTGAACCACTGTTCGTGCCAGTCGCCGATCCGCCGGAACCTGATGAGCCACTCGAAGGCTTTGATGAACCAGAGGCGGATGTGATGGTGAAGCCAGCTGCGGTATCTGTTGCTGCCGCCGCGAAGAGCTGCTCGGAGGAGTATGTTACGCAGTTGGAAGATGCCGGGATGGTGGTTTGGTATGGAGCGGAGACAGGGCCAGAGCTGCGCAAAAATCAGTTGAGCTGAACTGCTACGATCGAAAAACACTACTGACAAAGGTTGAGTCCAGGTGGTCAATGCACCGTTGGTCGAGAAAATACCAGGCGGAGCCATATCGTCACTGTCGCAGACCTATAGGCCATAATGCAGACACCAATGAGATCACTATCGTACTCCTACTTCTTTCAAAGAGACTAACCTCAAACGTGCCGTTAATGTGTCCGTAGTCCGCAAGCGCGTTGTACGTGCACCCAACCTCATCGTAGATGTGTTGGCAGAGCTCAGCCGCGTTGGGGCCACTCGGGTTGCACATCTTCAAGCAAAACTGGCCAGCGCCAATGAAGTCAATCCATTCAATGACCTGCGTATATGTCTGGTTGCTGGTGAGGTTGCCAGATTTGACAACTTCTTGGAAGGATGCAGAGTTCATCCCGAAGCCATTCGTGAAAACAATACCGCCGAGCGGGTTGCCTTGTTCATCGGCTCCATGAGGGTCCAGCTAAATTACCCAAATTTATGTTAACCCTTGTTGTCAAAAACAGGAAAGCAGTGCGACACGTACTTCACCTCCGGAATCATTGGCTGCGAGACCGACTTTTGTTTGGTCGATGAAGCCGACGACCTGCAAATAGTCCTTCGCATACAACCACTGTGCACCAGTGATGGCACCAGGTGGGATTATACGTGTGCCGTGTCCAGGAGTAGTGCACCATGCAACTTCACGGGCCTCCGATTCACCTTCATACGTGACATCAGAGGTATATCAGCCGTGCTTATATAAGTGGCAACGCACCGACACTGTCATCAGTTTGACCAGAGCTCCACATGCAAAAGTCGCCGATGTTGTTGAGAAACGCGGTCTGAACGCATCAGTCATAAATTCCTCGCATCTGTGACTTGTGAAGAGAAAAAGGGGCTGCTTGCCTGGCACATAGACTGCTGGTTTTCTGTCGTGCTGTTGCACAAGTTGAAACCCGCTTGGGGACCGCGCTCACCTCCCTGGTCCCCAGTAACCTGATAAGGAATATCGGGCCAGGTGAAATGCTTGGATGCAAGCGGCTCGAGCGATGTCGACGCCGGTGACTGCGCGTTGGCAGCATGGGCGACGGCAAGGCCAAAGAGAGTCAAAAGAGCGTGTTGGGACATGATGCCCGTTGTGGTGAGTATTAACAATGCTAGTGTGTGGTATATAAGCAGAGGTGAGGGTTAGAGGCAGCAAATAGGCGCCAAAAATGAGAGAGAAAAAAGGCGAGACGGTGGTAGAAAGCAAGAAAAGCGGGCTGTGATGAGAGATGAGAGAAAAGAGAAAAAAAGAGGGGATGGGTTCTGCGCCACCCCTTAAATAATTCCGAAGACAGGGTGCATCCCATTTTTAACCTAGCTGTGCTATTAATATCGTGCGACATCCTATATTAGGACGTCGATCATCATTTCCATCATCAAAGATTTCATCTTTTCTGCTCGCGTTGCCATCCAATTTTTCTCCGGCTCAGCTCAGACTGCGCTCTCCGATTCAGACTACCACTACAATTTTGCACGACTATGATTATCTGTTTTTCTAGTACTACATGGCTTTAGATAGTCCTTGACTCTACGGAAGAAACTTGTTTGCGACGTCAGCTGGCGGCTGCGCTGGCACAATTTCGGGTCCCGACTCGACCTAGATCCATAAGGGGTAAGCGAAAATACCATGCGATGTAATGAAACAGGGCGTAATAAGCATATAACTCTCATGGTCTCACCTTCTTGCCCAAGTCCTCGATCTTCTGTTTCAACACGTCAGGCTCAATTGTCCCCGTCACCTTGACCGTCTTTTTCTCAAACGAGACGTCATAATCTTCGACACCTTCGTTATTCTCTTTCACTTCCTTGAGCATATTATCGATGGCAGTCCTGCAGCCATTGCAGCCCATCTGGATTGGATAGCAAAGTCCATGGTAAATAACAGTATCTGCAAGTATTGATGTGCAGAGAACGTACTTTGACTTTGAAAGTTATGGTCTGTGCGCCCTACACCACACCAATTTCTGTCAGTCTGGGTTACGAACACGTGCTCCTGGTTAACAGTCACTCACCTTCGAGGGCTCAGTAGACTGATCCGCATCAGTTTGGGGAGCTGCAGTGGCGTCTGCAGTCACGGGAATGGGCTCAACTGCAGGAGCACCAACTGCGGCGGCGGTAGCAACTGCGATCGTAGCATCGCTTGGTTCGCCTTTTGGTTCAGGTGCGTTGGGAGCCTTGTCGTTAGATGGCATCGTATCAAATCACTGTCAACAGGTCCACTGGACGGTGGGTGTTCCAGCACCTTGCGAAAAAGGCAGTCTTAAATACAGCCGACAGGGCCTAGCGTGACTACAAGTGCTACTTTGCTCGCCATGCAGTTACGAACGGGTACCTTCGTGGTGAACGGCCTGATACAGACTCGCCACATAGCCTTACGTGTTTTCGGTGATTCGGGAGTTGGAAACAAATATGCTATTGAAGTCCTCCTGCACCTATCCATAGATATTGGTACGTATGGCTTATGAGAGGCTGTACTGGTCGCCACACGAAATTCGCTACCCTCAACTCGCGGTCCTTTACACACCTTTATATAACTTGGCCAAAAACATGTAAAGTGCTAATGAAACAGAGCCCTCACACACGGAAGCTAATCAGGATCTAGGATTTCATCCGTCATCTGTTTCTCCTTCCTCTTAGTTGTGTTGTCACTCATCATTTTCCAAAGTTTTGCACTAACGTTGTATTTTAATCTAGACCAACATCGTACCTACACTTCGTGTAATTACACGAACTATCCAATTCTACGTATGCAAATCCATGCAGTTCACGATCCTTTGCTTGACACTCAATTATGCTGCCCCAGTAGGATGTGCAGCCTGCTCCTCCGCCACTGGTGCAAACGCCGTCAACTCCTCCTTCGATTCGATCTGGATGTCCATACAGGGTAAAATAACAGTGTATAATCAGCACGAAATAACAGTGGCGTAACCCGGCAAAATATAAATTCAATACTCACCTCGATGCCCATTACCTCAAGCTTCCTCGTCAACGCTTCAGATTCAATAGTCCCAGTCACTTCAACAGTCTTCTTCTCGGGCGACACATCGAAAAGTTCAATACCTTCGTGCTTTGACTCAGTGAGCATGTTCTCGATGCGTTTTGGCAGTTCACCATTGTCCAACTAAATCAAATAATATGGAATATTCGAATAAATGGGTATGTAACGGTACAAGCGATGCAATGAGAGCGTACCTGGACATGGTACCTGTATGTGCGCACAACCTACGCCACATGGATATCTATAAGTAATGGATGAAGAACGTGATCCTTGTCATTCACTCACCTTTGAAGACTCGTCAGCAACATCCGTTTGGACGCTCTTAGTGGCGGTCAACGCGGCTGGCGGAGCAGTAGCTGACCGAGAAATGCTTGGTCCCGTGGTCGGAACAGCAGCGGGTTTCCTCGTAGGTACTGCTGCTTGGCTTTTAGACTGGGGCACGTTGGGAGTCTGTTCGTTCGGAGACATCGTTTCAAATCACTGTCTGGTTAACAGCTGGATTGTAAGGTATGCAAATACTCGAGTAGCTCGATGGACTGAGCAAACTTATATTCCTCCGACGTTAGTTCCACTTTGCTCAAGGATCAATAGCGCATAATGAAACACGTATGGACAATCACACCAGTCAAGCAATTTCGCCACAGGAACCAGTGACTGCTGTGATTTCCTCGCTATGTATTAAGTGCATGAAAAGCTAAATTTGCATTTACAGACGCGCAAGCAGCCATGGTATCTTGACACATGATGAGCATTCGCCACACAGTATTACACGGAATACTGTTCACGCTTGTAACGGATATGGAGTCAAGAGTACTTGGAACAAGGCGTAATGAATGCATGTTCTTAGTCGTCGTCCCTCTCGCCACACTTACGTTCTACGCGCTGTACAGACAGCACTACACCTCTGCCCAACGGCTTTGTCGCGTATACGATCACTCTCAGTCTGCATGTCAAGTTCATCGCCCTCTCGATATTCATTCAAGAAAATAATACATATATACACGCTACATGAGAATGCTTGAATTCCCACTTTTTAGCTACCAATGCATATCGGGCCACATAAACGGGCCAGGCATCGGACCCGGTCCAAGATCAAAAGGCGGCAGTGGTGGCAGAGGGGGTGGTGGCACGAAAAATCCATTGATTATTGCCTTAGATTCGATCTGATGCAGCAACTGAATTAAAATCACAAATGGAAATCACTCGGGAAATGATTTACCTGTAAACCTAAATCTCGAAGGTTCTTCGTCAAAACACTAAAATCAATAGTTCCCCATACTTCAATCGTTCCGACTAGCTCAACTGTTCTGTAGAAGTTGATAATCCTTTCGTTCCGACTATAGCTAACACTATGTCCCCTGACTCCTTCAGCCGATAAACTCTGGAGCATAATTTCGACAGTAGGGACCCAGTTTCTATGACACGTCAAGTCAGCTTCTATGCTACTATAGTTGTACTTATAAAAGGTATATTTATCTCACTAGGGTGATTCTATATCAGTAAACTTATATGCAGGCTAGATAAGAACTGCAAAAACCGTACCTTGACTTTGTACCTATAAGTACGCTCTGGCATAGTCTACACATATATTTGTGTATACTAGGGATTAACACAATATATATATATATAATAATGGTTGCACACAGACCTGTGTGATTTGAACACGTTCTATCCAAAACTCGGGCATTATATGGAGCAGTAAACCAACAAGAGAGACAAGATCCAAGTAGAGATGCAAGTTTGAAGCCTCTGATTGAATTGGTGCATTATATTGCTCTGGGAAACAGATAGGTACTAGCACTGGTGCAAGACAACTAGTCTGGATACTAGTTTTGCTTTGCTCTCCTGACTATAAATTACTTTGGCTTCTTAACATATTATTACATAAAGCTGGTCTCATACTGCTTTTTATTCCTTAATCAGTTAAATAATTGGATATATATACATATTCTTGCAAGAATTATGGACATGCATTAGAGTTTAAGTACTACTACACTGCTAGTTGCTCAACTGTTGTAGTGATAAGTATAAGAACCAAAATGCAAGCTAAGCATTCACAGTTGTCTCACACTTGACTATCTGTAATATGTTATGGTTCTCCACTCTTGTACCTTCAGTTCTGAGGGTTCCACACCCTTCTGTACTAGAACTCAGGACTTCTGTCCCTCAGGGGTACTGTCTATAGACTATATGTATGCTGACTCTTACTACTACCCCTCCTTACTTTATCATTCTGTTCCTTTGACCACCCTTTCATTCTTTGTTCATTCTATAGTCTCTTACCCTTTGTCCATCCCTTTATTCTTTGTACCTTTATCTTTGACCTTCCTTTCTTTCATTCTTCATAGCTTATCATTCTTAGTAGCTCATACTCTCTGAGTACTCTTGTGTAGTTTAGTATATATAAGTGTACAAGATCAGACTAGTTCTATAGTCTTGATCTTGTCTACTCTAGGTAGTCCTGTACTCTTAGGCTTACTCTATATACTCTACTCTTGTCTTACTCTCTCTCTCTGTCTGTTCTACAAGTTCTGACTATATTCTAGTGCTTACATTCTGTATTTCTGTTGTGTAAGATAGTTATAGTCTGAGTCCCCTTACTGAGCCTTTAGGTCCCCTCTATACTGTTGCTAACATCAGATTAAGACTACCTATTACTACCCTACAACTCTCCTACATTTTAGGTATTAGTACTTACTATTGTATTAATCTCTTTTCTTTGTTCTAACCCTTTTACATTTTTAAATTTTAAGCTTTCTACATCACAAAAAAGTCACAACAAATGTATTTAATAATAGCAAAAGTAATCTAATAAAATGATTTCATAAGCATTACATTCTAAAATAATACTTGTATTTTACTTG
>NW_006760387.1:1829465-1832096 GCF_000271605.1 Fomitiporia mediterranea MF3/22
ACAGAATAATGAGGCAGAGGCAGCTGGTGGTGTAGAGGTTGGGACCATAGAAATAGTGTATTATTTCCTATTTTTGTATTCTATAATTTAAATATAATTATATTTGATTAATTATTTGATATAAATTGTATAGTAAGCAAAAGAATTTAAGAAAGCTATTCAAACACTTGTAATGACTTGTAAGCATTATAAGCAGATATTATACTGTCACAAATTAATAAGTATGTCTTAACCTTGTAATTTAGGCAGTATATTATAATCACTTGTATAACTTGACAATTTATAAAATTATATTGGAAATTGCCAAGTTTTAAAAGTATTTTTTCTTGCTTATTTAACATTGTACTTTCCTTGCTTAACCCCCCAGGAAGATTATAAGTAATTGGACAAATTTTATAAAATATATAAAATATACAAGATTACAAGCAAGTATAATACTTAAGACTTTTTTGTAATGTAAACCCTTTTAAACTTTTGCTACTCTTCTTCTATTCATTACCCCTTTTAGTTTAGTGCTAATTCTTTTGTAGTGTAAACATAGACCCTTCTACACTAACTACCACCCCTACTGTTCTACCAGATTAGTAGTTGTAAGTAGACCTAGCTTAATATGTGTAAACCTCTATCTAAGAGGCCTTTACTAACTATATACTCTCAGCCCTCTCAGAACCTGTTCTAATTGTTTCAGAAGTTGTAACCTGTTCTAGAAAGAAAGTGTATGTAACCTACCCTTCAGACTTTAATAAGTAGCACTTTGAGAACTTCTAGTACTAAGTTGAACTATATGTGGCTACTACTTTGACTGATCTATCCTTAAACCTTAATCACATCCTATTTGTCCTCTCCTTTATAAAGGAAGGTAACACAGCCACTTGGGCCTAGAACTAAATTAAAGGTTATCAGATTAGAAGCCTGATCTGACTTTAGAATAATGAGTCATATTCAGAATTTATGAGACAGCTCTATACTTCCTTTATTAATCTGAACAAGAAGCATAATGTGTAGAACAAGCTTACATCTCTGTAACAGGGCAAACATTCTACTAATACCTTTTTTCAGGAGTTTGATATTCTAGCCTAGAAGGTAGGATTTGTACTTGAGTTTGATAATGTCCTTATTAGAATGCTTGAAAAAGCTCTTTACTTAGAACTAGTTAATAAGATTCTTAGAATGACACTAGAACTAATTACTTACACTAAGTAGAAAACATGTACTATTTCCTTTAACTAAGCTATAGCTTGGATGTGTCAAGTCTGTGTAAAACACTTGTACATACATTTGACTCTGACAGTTCTAAGCCCTTAGATTGATTTGCCTGTAATTTGTAATTAATCTGTTCTGATAAACATTAGAGAAGTCTGAAAGTAAAGAGTATACTTTACTTACAGAAAGTCAGGGTACTAAATTAAGGACTGTCTACAGAAGTAACAGTATATCTGTTAAGTCATTAGAGTAATAACAAGTAACAAGTAGGATTTGTAGTAAAAAGTCTTTTCTACAAATCTGAAAGTTACCTCAGAACTCTTAGACTCTGACTATACACTCTAGGATTTTGTAGAAGCTTAACAGTGAATGTAACACTAAAGGGCTATGACTCAGATTTTTTAACAGCCACTTTTAATTAAATAGACACTGTAGGATTAAAAGTAAATAAAGTAAGAAAAGTAGAAAAAGTAGAAAAAGTAAATTAACAAAATTATTTATTAAAAAGAAAAAAGTCAAAAACAAAAGTAGATAGTTCTTTTATTCCTTCTGATTCTTTTGATTCTTCTCTTTGTACTTTATCTAAGTCTAAATCTATACAATCTGACCTGCTACTTCTACATTCTAAGATCTTAGAATGTTTAGAACACTACCTAGCCCTGTTTACTACTTAGTAGTTTGTCTGTAGTATCAAGTAGGGATAGTCTCAACTAAGTTCATATTTGAGGACATAAGTCTGTCCTTGTTGAAAGAGAGAGGTTAATAAGGAAATGTTAGTGTATATACTTACCCTCTCAGACAACAAGACTGTGTAAGCTGTACATTCTCTTCAGAACAAGTAGTAGTTTATTAGAGAATGTTCTAGGTACTAGCTCTAAGTTTCTGTCCTCTTAGCTCTCCTCTTAGGATCCTCCTAAACCTGAACAATAGTTCTGGTAGACAGTAAATGTACTAATTTGTGTATTAATAAAGCTTTTGTACAGGAACACTATCTTCCTACTTAATGTGTTCTACTTCTAATCCTAGTATATAATACAGACAGAACCCTGAACTAGAATAGTTAGATTACTAAGTTTGTCCAACTATAGATAACTATTCAGGATTATAAGGAAAGTATTGAGTTTAGAGTTACTAACCTTAGAAAGACAGATGTCTTTATTAGATTCAAATAGCTTAAAGCTTACAACCCTACTATTAACTAGTTAGAGTAGACACTCATGTTTGATTAGTGTTCTGAGTCTTACAACTATCTTACACTACTGTCTCAAGTAGATATAAACACTTCTAATGTTACTAACAGTTCTAATAAAGGTAACCAGTTGTTCTTCTTTAACTAGAATAAATATGTGAACACATATTCTAGTTAAGACAAAACAGAGTCAATCTGAAGAATGTCTGAGACAGAACCAGTCTAGAACCCTCTTAGAA
>NW_006760387.1:1832116-1892990 GCF_000271605.1 Fomitiporia mediterranea MF3/22
CTTAGCTCTCCTCTTAGGATCCTCCTAAACCTGAACAATAGTTCTGGTAGACAGTAAATGTACTAATTTGTGTATTAATAAAGCTTTTGTACAGGAACACTATCTTCCTACTTAATGTGTTCTACTTCTAATCCTAGTATATAATACAGACAGAACCCTGAACTAGAATAGTTAGATTACTAAGTTTGTCCAACTATAGATAACTATTCAGGATTATAAGGAAAGTATTGAGTTTAGAGTTACTAACCTTAGAAAGACAGATGTCTTTATTAGATTCAAATAGCTTAAAGCTTACAACCCTACTATTAACTAGTTAGAGTAGACACTCATGTTTGATTAGTGTTCTGAGTCTTACAACTATCTTACACTACTGTCTCAAGTAGATATAAACACTTCTAATGTTACTAACAGTTCTAATAAAGGTAACCAGTTGTTCTTCTTTAACTAGAATAAATATGTGAACACATATTCTAGTTAAGACAAAACAGAGTCAATCTGAAGAATGTCTGAGACAGAACCAGTCTAGAACCCTCTTAGAACAACTCTACTCTAGAACACATATAGACTCAGCTTACTAGATTTTGTCTAAGAGTTTTCTAAAGTCTTTAGTAAAGAGGAATTTGACTAGCTTCCTAAACACTATTCTTGAGACTATACAATTAAATTGACTAAGGGTTTCTAACCTAAGGATTGTAAGGTCTACCTACTTAACAGAGACAAGTAAGAGGTACTTAATAAGTTCCTTTAGGAAAATCTTTAGAATGGCTAGATCCAACCTTTAAAGTCTCTTATAGTCTCCCCTTTCTTCTTTGTTAAAAAGAAAGATAGGAAGCTCTACCTAGTCTAGAATTATTGTTGTCTTAATAAAGGTACTATTAAAAATAAGTACCTACTCCCTCTAATTTAGGAGCTTATTAATAAGACACATACATTTAAGGTTTTCACTAAGTTAGACATTTGATAAGAATATAATAACATTTGGATCTAAGACAGAGATGAGTAGAAGACTGTGTTCTAAACTAATTACAGATTGTATAAACTGACTATAATGTTCTTCAGACTAACTAACTTGTTTATAATGTTCTAGTCATTCATAAATCACATTCTTACAGATCTGATTAACTTAGAGTATGTTAGTGTGTATCTGAACAACATTCTAATCTTCACCTAAACAGTCAAGCATTATTACTAACTAATCTAAGTAGTTCTATAACAGTTCTAAGATAATAAACTGTTTCTCTAAGAAGTAAAGTGTTCTTTTACATAAGAGTTAGTAGATTATCTAGACTTTGTAATTAGTAGAGGAGAGGTCTGTATGGATCCAGCAAAGGTAACTATAGTTTAGAACTAGTCACAATCTTAGAACCTGAAACAGGTCTAAGTATTCCTTAAGTTTGTAAACTACTACTAATACTTTATTTAAAACTTTAGTACTATTGTCTAGCCCTTTCACAATCTTACTAGTAAAGATGTTCCTTAGTAATAGAGTAATCAGTAACAGTCTGTGTTTGAGTCCCTCAAGTAGACTATTACTAGTAAGCCTGTATTAACAGTTCTAATAGTTGTAAACAAGTTCTGAGTTAAAGCTAACTCTTCCAACTTTACAAATAGAGTAGTACTGTTCTAGTTCATTAATAGAAAGTAGTGTCTAATAGTGTTCTAATCAGAATCCCTCTCTGTAACAGAACAGAACTACTCTATCTATAATAAGGAACTCTTTACAATTGTCTGTTCTCTAGAGGAGTAGTATTAATATCTCCTTAGTACTGTGTAAAAGTTTAAGATTTAGAGTAATCACCTTAATTTCTAGTACTTCTAAGTACCTTAGAAGCTTAACTACTATTAGGCTTACTAGATGTTAGAACTGTAGGACTATAACTTTGTACTAACCTACAAACTCAGAATACAAATAATGAAAACTGATTTACTCTCAAGACAAGTAGATTATAAAAGGGGGGAGAATAATAACAAAAATCTTGTTCTCTTAGACAATTCCTGTTTTGTGTCTGAGACAATCTAAGAGATTCAACTTGAATCTAAGAATATTAACTTTGTTGCCTACATATAGTAAGCTCTAAGACACATACAGGACTAGGTTGTAGTAAAGTAGTTAGAGAAGTAGGCTAGAGACTAGGAGAAGGATAAGGATAGACAGGTTTACTAGGAAGGCTAACTGTATGTTCTAAAGAATTAGAAGCTGTAGGAGGACATTGTCCAAGCTTATTACAACAATCTGACTGTAGAACATTTAGACTAACACAAAATACAGAAACTCATTACTTAGAACTACTAGTAGTTAGGAATGTAGAGGGAAATCCTAAAGTATATAACTAGTTACAATATGTACTAACAGACTAAGGCTTACTAGACAAGGGTTCAGACTCCTCTATATCTGTATTAGATTCTAGATCACTCTTAGGAAGAAGTCTTAGTAGACCTGATTAGTAAGCTACCTGAGTCTTAAGGTTATAATACTATCTGTATAATTGTTAACTGATTCTCTAAGCAAGTCTATATAGTTCTGACTCAAACAGAACTTACTTCTAAAGGTATAGTACACATTTATCAGGATTACATCTTCTAGTTGTACAGACTCTCTCAGAAGCTTATTCACAATTGTAGACCATAATTTGAGTCAAAATTCATGTAGAACTTGTATACACTTCTCAGAATTTAAGAGAACCCTTCTACTACATATTACTTACAGACTAATAGTCAAACTGAGTGAGTCAATTAAGAGATTAAACTCTATCTCTAGATGTTCATTAATCATTAATAGTCAGACTAGTCTGAATAGTTAGCTCTGACAGAATTTGTACACAATAACTAACAACACTCTGTAACAGGACAGTCCCTGTTCTTCCTCAATCATGAGAGACATTTATACTAGAGGACAGTTCTGAACTAGAACAGTAGCTCTGAATCTATAACAGACTTTGTAGAACAGATACACAAGACTAAGGAAAACACACAAACTCTTTTAGAGAAGATAGTATAGGTAGTAAAGTAGAACTATAATTAGAAGAGATCTGTAGCTAAGAATTACTAGCCTAAAGACAAAGTTATACTAGAAGCTACTAATCTGACTATGGATTACCTAATGAAGAAGTTGGACAACAAGTACTTTAAACCCTTTGTTATTAAAAAGAAGGTTAGTACCTCTGTCTACAAACTCTAACTTCTAACAACATGAAAGTGTATACACTTAGTGTTCAACAAGGTTCTATTGTCTTAGTACTATAATCTGAGTTTTCCTTTGTAACAAAGACCCCTACTACCTCTACCAGAACTTATCAGTTCTGAACCAGAATACAAAGTAGAGTATGTAGTAGATACTAAGCTAGTGTACAGAAAGCTTAAGTTCCTTATTTACTAGAAGGGATACTCAGTTGAAGAACACACTTGGGAACCTGTCAAGAATCTCACTTATACTACTAAGACAATCTGAGACTTCTATCAACTTCATCTGAGTGCTCTGTATTAACTCTACCTTACAGATTTCCAAACCCTACTATTCTGACCTATACTTAAGCTACTAACCAAGCCTAATGTTCACCAATCAGGACAATTGGTTTTAGAGGGGGGGTGATGTTACAGTTCTCTACTCTTGTATCTTTAGTTCTAAGGGTTCTACACCCTTCTGTACTAGAACTCAGGACTTCTGTCCCTTAAGAGTACTGTCTATAAACTATATGTATACTGACTCTTACTACTACCCCTCCTTACTTTATCATTCTGTTCCTTTGACCACCCTTTCATTCTTTGTTCATTCTATAGTCTCTTACCCTTTGTCCATCCCTTTATTCTTTGTACCTTTATCTTTGACCTTCCTTTCTTTCATTCTTCATAGCTTATCATTCTTAGTAGCTCATGCTCCCTGAGTACTCTTGTGTAGTTTAGTATATATAGGCATACAAGATCAGACTGGTCCTGTAGTCTTGATCTTGTCTACTCTAGGTAGTCCTGTACTCTTAGGCTCACTCTATATACTCTACTCTTGTCTCACTCTCTCTCTCTGTCTGTTCTGCAAGTTCCAACTATGTTCCAGTACTTGTGTTCTGTATTTCTGTTGTGTAGGATAGTTGTAGCCTGGGTCCCCTCACTGAGCCTTCAGGTCCCCTCTACACTGTTGCTAACATAATAGTGACAATACCCACCAATGTTATAATACAATTTTTTAAAAACAAACAGAAATAATGGACAGTATAGCAGATTTAAGTAGGCTACTGCTGGATGCAGAAGTAAGTAATATAATCATGATTGCTGCCTAGTAGTATGAGCTTGGATTGAGAGTATTGAATTATATGTTTATCTAAGTCTGGTTTGTGCTTGGTGATTAGCACTGCAAATTCATACTGAATCGTGGCCTTTGCACACACTCATTTGTTTAATTATCTATCACTACGGGTATACTAGATAATTGCAGAATGTTCGTTCAGTGTACAAGGGTCGACTATATACTTCATTCGTATGTGTGCAATAAATAAAGGGACTGTGCACAATACTATCGTTTGGCACCGAGTGAAAGTAGGCTGCGCATCATATTCTGAAGCCTTGTCCCAATACTAACGATCTCCTCTTTTGATTCAATCTGTGGCATGAACGAATACGGAGGTATACACAAATGAGCACAGTGTGGCACAATGCGTTGAATGCAAAGCAAAGTAAAGGTGATGACTCGGATGGAACTCACCTTCACACCCCACCTATTAAGATGTTCCGTTACCTTGTCAAATCCAATTGTTCCAGTTACATCAATCGTTTTCTTCTCGTGAGAGATGTTATAACTTTTAAGACCCTGAGGCCTCAAGTTGTTGAGCTTGTCTGCAAGGTCTTCCCGGGTTTCCCTGTAGTTCACCTGTGTCAGCTTCACAGGTAGACTCATTAGCAGGGTACAATAATGAGTTTACTGAACTGATATTTGAAGAGTAATGTTAGCAACGTTGTGTGCGAGAGGTTTCAATGGATACTGTACCTTGACTGTGTACTTGTATTTGTGTATCGGCTGCAGCACGTAAAATGCTTAATGAGTGCGCTGATGCATACGTTGTTAATATCCAGTGTGTATGCACCTTTTTAGATTCTTTGGTGTCACGGTCTTGCTTCGCGTCAGCCATTGTATCCAGGCACGGAGGTCTGGGAGGGACAGGGAATAAGCTGAAGTGCAATGCTAGGACACGACTAAGGGGGAATTATATATAGTAGGAACAACAGCGCGGGGAGACAGGGAACGTGGATACCAACATGGGACTTGCTCCGTTGTGCAGAGTCGCCGAGAGCAAAGGTTTCACAATGGCTAGGTGTATTGGAAGTGGCTGAAGAAGGAAAGACAGCTGCAAAGTAAATCTCCGAGTTTGGCCGACTTGGTGCCACATTGTTAATTGTTTAGAATAAGAACATATGCAGCAAATATAACACACACTTGTGCTGTAACGTTCTAAGAGTGAGGCCCGGAAGATAAATGTTATTATAATGTATGTTGTGGCATCTACAAAAGTCATTTATGTTGCTTTGTAATGTATGTTCAGACGGCCGTAGAATCCGCCGCACATTACTGTAGTACTGGTACTTCGTGGACAAATTCGATTCAAGAACAGTAACAAACTCTATTTCTGCCGTATCGAGCAATAGCCATAGCTACAAGTACACAAAATCTGCACAGCACAGAACGTGTCCGCCTGATTAATGGGGACTGAAAAATTAGCAATTACTAATTGAAGTATCTCTAACACATGTGTTACACATGATCAACAGGGGCGCGAATCTCATACTCCGCTTCCGACTTCACTTCTTCTCCAGGACCCATGTCCGTCCACTAGATATACTTTCCTTTTTCGGTTACCACCCTCCTGTGCCCAACGCACCTTCACTGGAGACTTGTCAGGCACAGATGCCCTCGGAACGTCAATAACTGCATCAGGTGCAGCTCCATCCAGGCCTTCGGGGGGTTTGGTTAAGGACTTTCATTCCTCGTCCGACGACTCTCCAATATATGGAATGGCATTGCAAACTTGAAATCCTTTCACAGGGAAGCCATGTTCATTTTGGACAGTTGTACAGATTTTATATTTTGTGACCATCACTTATTCGATGTATACAGAGCCACAAGATGCAACGACTAATGGCAGACAAGTGCGATTGATGCTCAAAGCCGGATCTGGACTGAGCAGACATTTGTAGGCTTCCCCTGGACCGACGTCCTTTAGTTTCACATTTGAATTACGATCATTCTCGTACAGCAAAAGAAACAGCAGGAACGCCAATAGTTGTCTTTGACACACGACTGCTGTCCAGGAACGCATTCATAGAACCAGGAAGTAGGTGATACTGGTTAGTGTCCTTGATTTCGCACCGTACAACAGGTCATGGTCAGATTTGATAACGAATCAATAGAAACAATTAAACTAGTACCTGTAGGGACGACATAGGCATTGGCTGCAGAACTGCAATGTAGTTCACCTTTGCATCAAACGACAGATAAGCAATGACAACCTTAATTTGTATTGTCGGTTCGCTAGGGATTATACAGGTACCATCAATCTGGAAGGAGCTAGTCGCGGCATTCTTGGTCACTACTGTCTTTTCCCTATCCCGTGCGACACTGTTGTCATTACCTGTAGTGGCTGGTTCTGGTTCTGGAATTGTTTGGACCATGATGGCTTGCCAGTCGTCATGGGAGACCGATGATAGAGATCTCATTCTGCCCTTCTACAAGGTCTGCGATAAACATGCGGAAGACCTGAGCACTGGAGCAGCAGGTGAAGATAGTGGCAGAACAGACATCGTGGAGGGTTGCGTCGATGGAGATAGTCATGGTGGAGTAATGCAGAGCTGCGTGCACATCCTATGTCTCAGTTCTTTGTCGCACCACAAAATGGCCCAGCCTCTATCGTAGAGTACCCAAGCAATCGATCTATCCATTAATCTCATCACATAAACGCCATGTCAGGTCATTTATCTCAGGGTACAATTACACTATACGTTGTACATCACACAGCGTGCGCACTAGGCCAGATAAAACTGCCAGCCATCAATTGAAGTACTCCTCGCGCATGTGCCACACATAATTCTCGGGCGCGCGAACCTCGTACTCCGCTTCCAACTTGACTTCTTCTCCAGGACTCAAGTCCACCAACCAGACATACTTCCCCTCCTTCTCGCCACCCTTCTCTTCCCAGTGCACCTTCACTGAAGATTTATCAGGTACAGATGCCTTCGGAACGTCAACAACTGCGTCAGGTGCGGCTTCAGCCAGGCCTTCGGGGAGTTTGATTACAACTTTGATCTCCTTCTTGTCCGACGTCTCTCCAGTGCTGGGAGCGGTATCGCGAACTTGCAAACCTTTGACGGGGAAGCTATGCCCGTTCTGGACGATTGTAAAGATTTTGTACGTTGTGATCTTCGTTTGTGCAACGTATTCAGAGCCGGAAGTTGTAACGACTGGTGGCAAACGAGTACATTTGATACGCAAAGCCGGGTCAGGCCTGAGCGTACATTTGAATACTTCCTCTGGATTGACGTCCTTTAAGATATATAAACACACATATATAAGTGTCGCCCGTAAATGTGGGGAGGAGCATTACGCACGTTGAGAGTGGTCTTTGATACTGGACTGTTGTCTAAGAACACATTTACGGAACCGGGAAGCAAGAGATACTGGCTCGTGTTCTTGACTTCGCACTGTGTAACCAAACTGTGATCAGTACTAGTCATGAGTCGAAAACACTGTGAAATAGTACTTCAAGGAACGACGTGGGTGTCGACCGCGGAACCGTAATATAGTTCATCTTCGCATCAAAGGATAGAAGAGCAATTGCGACCTTGTGTGCTGTCCGTTCGCTAGGAATCGTGCAGTTTCCGTCAATTCGGAACGAACTAGACACGGCGCTTTCAGTCACAATTGTCTTTGTTTCACCCCAAGCAATATCATTGTTGTCACTTGCAACGGCCATTTCATATTGGGGTTCGACGGAGTGCCAGTCACCATGATCTTCAGCGGGTGAAGGTGAACGTCGGCGACGATGACCCTCAGCGGGTGAAAATGAACGTGAACGGGAACGTGAACGCGAACGCGAACGCAAATACCCACGCCGGTAGAAATAAACTTCGTCGGGTGAAGGCGAACGGCGGGATCGTGATGATGGTACGATAACGACACGAGGAGGAGAGGCAGGAGGACAAAAGGCAGGCACGACTGTGTTCGACTCAGTTGCAGACTGCCCTGGCTGCGACGCCGGCAGTACACAAGGTTGGACATGTGCAATTGCCTGCACTGCGCCAGGACTGATCTTCATGGCTCGTCTAGTGGGAATCGACGTCCACGTTCCCGGCCTTGCAGTGCTAACAGAGACTGCTGTGTCGCGCCAGTCCTCGCCCGTATTCTGCTGGATGGATGCACGATAGTGCAGCGACACAGTACGAGAAGGCTTACCATCCTCTGTGGTAGCGTGCAAGTCATAAGATGGGGACCACGATGCATTGCTCACCACTGAACCGTAGTGTCAGCAAGAAACAGTGCCAAAGCTCTAGAATTACATACTATAGGTGAGCGTGACTTCAATCTTGCGAGCACGCTTAGCCATGATAACGGTGGTGACACGACCACGAGCTGCAGGTTTCTGACGTTCCTTCCGCAGTCTTCGCCTTTCCTTCTCCATCTCTTCGTCCAACTCTGCGATCTGCTCGTCGAATGCTTTAGCTTCCTCAAGCGAACTTGCGCCACGTTGAACAAGAGTATCCATGAATGAAGTTATAGTTTCCGGAGTGGTGTACTCGGCAGTCATAGAGCGTCCGTACTGTACCATGATATCTGCTGCTCTGCCCCGCAGTTTCTTCTCGCCCAGTAACACTTCACGGCGACGCTCGAGGGCCCTCAGCGCGTCACCATCCGAACTCGGAGGCATATCACGCGCATCGATGACAGTACACACAACATCAAAGAGCACGGCGTCTCCGAGACCGGTGACGCGTGCAGAGTCGATGTCCATACAAGATGGAAGACCAGTGATGGAGAGCTCATTTTGCCCTTCTTCGAGGTCTACGGTAAAGGTACGAACGATCTCAGCCTTAGAGGAGCTGAAGACTGTGACGGCTTTGACGAGGTGTTCGGATGCGTCGATTGAGATAGTCATGGTCGTGTAGCACAGAGAGTATACCGCGAGTTAGATGTCCAGCAAAAGTGAGAAGTGTCCGTCTTTTACATGTGAATTTGCATAGCCACACGCAAAAAAAGCGGAGAGGACTCGCGCCCAGTACCAACATGCATAATTCCATTCCTTGCTTAGGACACTATTGCGGTGTTACACAGCAATAAAGCACGCAGATCTAGATAGATGATCATGATGCAGAACAAGTTGTAAGTATTATTGAGTATTACGTGCCTTTTATGTTCACATTCGGATCACATGTTCTGTGATGCTTCTGATTGAAGTTATTCACACGCTCAATCTCAATCGCACCAAGTTATTCACACTGCCGACCATTTTGCAAGATCGAGCTCGCGCCCTAAGCAACCGAACCTTTATCCACCAATCTCACCATATAAAGTCGATTATCTCTCAGAGTCTCCGATTTGCATACCTGTAGACAGATCGGAAAACTTAATCCTTAGCTTGACGGTGTATTATCGAACTCCGAAAAAGTTACGACTTGACCGGAATAAGGACCAGAACTCTGATTGGTTTTTACATGGACCAAATGTTTGGCCTAAGGCTGTGCGAACTCATCTTTGGAAGCACAGCCGTAATACTTGTACCTTATGCATGGCGGTCCTGGCGGGGACCTGTAATCAACAAGGTCGGTGTTTCTTCAATCCAGAAAAGTATAGATGAGGCACGCCATCGTTTCTCCGTGCCCGTCGCAGTCAGTTAACTCGTTGCAGATTATCGTCTTCGACCAACGGCCATCGGGAAAATCGGCTCCGTATGTGGTAATAGTACTCATACTTACGACCGCTTTGAGTATATGCGCACAGGTCAGCCTCTTGTGAAGAGAACACGTGATATTCGGGGTTGTCCTCACTTTAGGAGAAACCCTAGACTTCCATGTGCCGCAGTAAAGGATGCATATCGTGCGCGACGGCATGACAGACATGGTCAATCTTAAAGTGTCGCAATCTTCGCCTCAAGATCTGGGACGGCCGACGTTACCCGAGAGCTGTCTACGGTGCAGCGTGGTGACAGGAACCCGCACATACAACGATCCACCCAATATAAGACTGAAGAAATACAACCTCTGAATCCCAAGTGTAGGTGACGTGAGCGACAGAACGTTATAAGCACCTGAATCCAACGTGCAAGTAGTCCAAACGGGCGATGCCATGCGCAGTATAATGCACAATGGCTTGTTCTTCAAAGCCTTTAATTGGGTCACGTCTGAGCTCATATGATGTGAATGTATCGATCGAAAAGTACAAAATATCAGTGACTCAGTGACAATTGCGTACATGCCTGGGTGAGCCGGTTTGGAATGTCGTCAGACGATGAAGGTGAACCAGATGATGCGGCCAATGGAGAGGAAAATAACAGCAAGACTACTCTGTTCATTAGCCTGGCTTGCAATGTAGGATTTATATAGCATGTGTGTTATGTGTGTTATGATCTAAGGGAAAGGTCTCTATGAATGATATGTTATTGTTTGTTGACATGACTTTTTTGACTCATCTACGAAAGGACATTTATGCTGATCCTTAACTTACTGTTCACTGTCTTATAGGAGTGTAGTTGACTGGATATTACTATCAGCACTGGTGCTTATATTTTAGGGAAGAAACTAGATCAGAAACAATCGCAATCTTCATTTTTGCCGCGTTGCGGGACAACTTTAGATACAAGTACACTAGATACCGTACATCATTGGCCAATTGAGAATGGTTTAAATAAACCGTCAATCAATTGAAGTGCTCCTCGCGCATGTGCCACACATAGTTCTCGGGAGCACGAACCTCGTACTCCGCCTCCAACTTGACCTCCTCTCCAGGACCCAAGTCCACCAACCACACGTACATGCCCTCCTTCGCACCACCTGTTGGCTCCCAACGCACCTTCACTGAAGATTTTCCAGGCACAGATGCCTTCGGAACATCAACGATTGCGTTAGGAGCAGCTTCAGCCAGGCCTTCAGGAAGTTTGATCACGACTTTAATTTCCTTGTTTTCTGCAGCCTCCCCAGTATTAGGAGCAGTATCACGGACTTGCAAACCCTTTACAGGGAAGCTATGTCCGTTCTGCACAGTCGTACAGATCTTGTACGTCGTGATCTTCGTCTGCGCAACGTACATAGAGCCGGAAGTCGTAACAACCGGCGGCATACGAGTACACTTGATACGCAAGGCAGGATCTGGTCCGAGCGTACATTTGAAGACTTCCTCCGGATTGATATCCTGTATCATTGTCTGTGTTAGCATTAAAATGGTACATGCAAAAGGAGTAGTACAAACAAAGATATTGGTCTTTGACACAGGACTGTTGTCCAAGAATACATTCACAGAGCCAGGAAGCAAGCGATATTGGCTGGTGTTCTTGACTTCGCACTATAGATACAAGGCACGTCAGAATTGATAATGAGGCGATAGTATCAATGAAGCTATTACCTGAAGGAATGACATTGGGGCTGACCGTGGAACCGCAATATAGTTCACCTTCGCATCAAAGGACAAAAGAGCAATGGCGACCTTGTGCGCGGTTAATTCGCTGGGAATCGTACAGTCCCCGTCAATCCGGAAGGAGCTGGCCACGGCACTTTCTGTCACGATCGTCTTCGTTTCACCCCACGCTGCGTCATCGTTGTCACTCGCAACGACATCTTCTGGTTCTTGAACAGTCTCAACAAAAGTCTCGACAGGTTGCCAATCGTCAACAACCTCGGCAGCTCCGGTAGGACCTGGTGCAGCATGTGCAGAACGCCGGCGCGCGCCGCCAAAAGCCATTGTTGCAGCCGGCGGTGGTGCAGGAGCAGAGCCAGGAGGGGGAGGAGGAAGAGGAGCCCGGCCAAAGAGTCCGGAGCTAGTGTTCGCGTTATTGGTAGCTGAATTTCCAAATGTAACCTGTTGCTGCTGCTGCATCACTTGACGTTGGACAGGCGCACTTGCCTTCATCGCGCCTATGCTCTTGCTGGCAAAGACCGTATTTTGTCCAGGGCTGATCTTCATGGCTCGTCTACTTGGGATGGATGACCATGTCCCTGGGGTTGCAGTGCTGACAGAGACTGCCGTGTCCCGCCAATCCTCGCCAGTATTCTGCTGGATGGACGCACGATAGTGCAGCGACACAGTACGAGAAGGCTTACCATCCTCCGTGATAGCGCGCAAGTCATAAGACGGGGACCACGACGCATTGCTCACCACTGAACCATGATGTCAGTAAAAAAAATAGAAGAACATCTGAAAATTACATACTATAGGTAAGCGTAACTTCAATTTTACGAGCGCGCTTAGCCATGATGACGGCGGTGACCCGACCGCGAGCCGCAGGCTTCTGACGTTCTTTCTGCAGTCTTCGCTTCTCTTTCTCAATCTCTTTGTCTAACTCTGCGAGTTGCTCGTCGTATACTTTAGCTTCGTCAAGTGAATTTGCGCCGCGTTTAACGAGTGTGTCCACGAACGAGGTTACAACATCGGGAGTAGTGTACTCCGCGTTCATAGAGCGCCCATATTGCACCATGATATCTGCTGCTCTGCCGCGTAATGACTTCTCACCCTCTAGCACTTCGCGGCGACGCTCAAGTGCCCTCAGCGCGTCACCGTCCGAGCTGGGAGGCATATCACGCGCATCGATAACAGTACACACAACATCAAAGAGCACGGCGTCTCCGAGACCGGTGACGCGTGCAGAGTCGGTGTCCATACAAGATGGAAGACTGGTGATGGAGAGCTCATTTTGCCCTTCTTCGAGGTCTACGGTAAAGGTACGGACGACCTCAGCCTTAGAGGAGCTGAAGACCGTAACGGCCTTGACGAGATGCTTGGACGCGTCAATAGAAATAGGCATGGTGGAACTCAGAGCAGAGAGTATACCGCGGGTCAGATGTCCAGTACTAGTGATTTGTGCCTGTCTTATATAGCAATTTAGCAGTGCATAGCCACCCAGCGCTCCCGATGCTCGAAATGACTCGCGCTAGTACGAGTATTCATCGAATCATCGTTTCCTGGGAACACTGCGAACTGCGAGTATTACATAGCAATCAAGTACAAAGACTGATGATCATGGCGGAGAACAAGTTGTATCTGTAGCGAGCATTACGTAATGAAACACCTCTCATGTTCCTACTCGGATCACGTTATTCACTACCATACTATGATCCTATGGTCTTCCATTTCTCACTCTCTCAAGCCCATCTCCCCTTCTTTCAATCGCCTCAATCGCACCAATTTATTCAGAATGTCGACCATCGCAAGATCTGCCCAGCCCGCGCCCGTGGAGCAACCCAAGCAGTCGAATCTTTATCCACCTATTTCACCATATAAAGTCGATTATCTCAAAGTCTCCGACTTGCATACCCTTTAGTCAGTTTAGCTAGAATTCTTTTACTTCTTAACTTGACTGTCTTTCAATAAACTGCTCCCAAAAGCTACGACCTGAGTGGAAATAAAGACGGGACTCCCGGTTCGTTCAGTTGGAACAAATGCCTCTCCCAAGGCTGTAAACTCATCTTTGGAATCACAGTTGTATTCTTGCATGGTGGTCCTGGTGGAGGCTGTGACCAGCAGGACCGATGCTTTTTCAATCCGGAGAAATATAAGGCACGCCCATCGCTTCTCTAAGTCCATCGCTATCAGTTAATTCGGTGCAGATTATCCTCTTCGATCAACGTGGCTCGGGCAAGTCAACTCCGTACGTAGCAAGGGCATCAAGTCCTATGTATTTAGTCACAGAGTCTCTGATATTTGCACACAGATCAGCCTCGCTTGAAGAGAACACAACCTGGGATCTCGTAAAGGACATTGAGAAACTCAGAGAACATCTTAGTATAGACAAGTGGCATGTCTTTGGTGGTTCCTGGGCAAGTATTGTTGCTTATCTGCAATACTCAGGAAAATACCTAATATCGCATTAATAGGGTTCAACATTGTCATTGGCATATGCACAGGTGCTCTCTAACCCCTTAACTTAATAGTGCTCTGTTGACGTGACAGCAGAGTCATCCGGATAGGGTCAAATCTCTCGTCTTACGAGGAATCTTCACTCTTCGTCGCAGGTTTGATAAATTAATACTCATTCATTGAAATGCAATATTGCGTTACTTAAATGGATATTCCTATTAGCGAACTTAACTTCTTCTATCAAGACGGTGCATCGCATTTATTCCCTGAAGCATGGTAATGTCCAGTCCATCTTTACCTCATTCCTCTTCTCTCATTGCTATACACTAATGCAGGGACGAATACATCGCGCCCATCCCAGAGGCAGAAAGAAAAGATATGATCCTTGCGTATCACGCACAGCTCAACGCTGCTGACGAAGAAGTACGCCTTCGTGCTGCGAAGGCGTGGTCCAAATGGGAGTAAGTGCCGTAATCTGTCTATTATCAACTTTAGCCCATCCTTAGGACGAGCAATTTCTTCATTTTACTGATTCTGACGGATAAATCGGTGTACTTGATAGGATGTGGACATCCAAGCTACACGTCGACCCCGAGTACATCGCGCGTGCAACTGAGGACGACTGGGCAAAGTGAGTCCTACTGTCTTCTTTCTTATCGTAAATTGTAACAGACACTCACGTAAATCTGCCCGATTTCTTTTTTGCGCACATAGTGCTTTTGCAAGGATTGAGAACCACTATTTCGTCAATGGCGTACGTACCTTTTAATAGTCGTTCCTTCCTCGCCTTGCCTTGCTCCTCTTCATTTTGACGTGTTGTGGTTCTAGGGATTCATGCGCGACGGACAACTTCTGGAGAAACAAGAAATCGACAAGATGTGTGTCTTTCCCCTCCCTGCAATGACTTCCGGAAAACTGAACATTAGATCCTGACTTCCTACTTTCCGCTGTCCACTTGCTATTTTCCACTTGCGCACACCTCGTAACACCAAAGCCGGCATATACCCACCATCGTCGTCCAAGGCCGATACGACGTCGTCTGTCCCGTATGTCCATCTCACCTATCCTTGCTTTGTCCTTTCAGACTTCTACCTTTTCCGTATTTTCGAACTTACCGTAATGACGAATACAGATCACAACGGCTCACGCTCTGAAGAAGGTACGTTCGCTACTCATTTGGATTCCAAGAGATATAGATACAATAAATTCTACACGATATTAATTGTCTTGATTTTTTTATAGGTCTTCCCCGAGATCGAATTACACGTCGTCCCCGATGCCGGACATTCCGCTCGCGAACCCGGGATTGCGAAATTACTCGTCGAGGTACGCTCAAATCCATCCTATCTAATTGCTATTTATGACACTAAAAAAAATGTATTACTTACTCCCTTGCTGATCCATCTAATTAATTATCTTGAACAACTTATAGGCAGCAGACAAGTTTGCAGACTTGTAGTGATCTACAGTGCTCTGGGGGGTTATTTACAGCTGATGATAAGGCTGACGACGGTACAATGCACGATACCCCGATTTGTATCATGTACTCATATGGTGAATAAATGTACACTTTCGATATACGTATCTACGCATACGAAGTAAGGAAATTCAATCCAGGGTTTCTAGACAACATCAGCGTCATCTTCACACTATCATTGTTTACACCAACTACCCTATAATCTCAGAGGTACTTAAGTATATATAATAACTTATACATGCACACAGTCCATTCGTCAGAAATCAAACGAGCAAAAGATAAGCAGAAAAGAGAAAATTGTACATTTCATTCTTCATTCATTCGAGTGTGATACTGATACTTCTATAGGTATTGTACGTAAATGCCGGAGAACAGATACCACAGCAAAAAACCAATAATAATTAAGCAGCAAAACGTGAGAGATTGAGATGAGAGTAAGAAAAGTGAGAGGGTAGCGCAGGATAGCAAGGCAAGGAAAGCACGATGAGAATAATGGAATAAGTTCACTATGCACAAACCAGACCCAATGCCGTTATGAAGAAAAAAGAGAAAAGAAGAGAAGAGATAAATGATAAATGAAAATGAAATAAAAATTCGTAAGTAGATACGCGAAAGAAAGAAATAAAGACGAAAAAAAAAGAGAAAATAAGAAACAGAAAATCCAGCGTGAAGGAGAGAGATCACGAATCCGACGAATCCGACGAATCTAAAGGTGGAGGCAACTCAACCTTCCGCTCCCCATGCACCCGGAACCGATACAAACACGTAAACTCCTCCATCCCCCAATTATCCTTCACAGCCAGCACAACCAGCCCAAAGTCAATACCAAGCGACTTGACATCCTCAGGTACAGCGAAAGTCTGAATGTTCTGCGGCGAGTTGATATCGTACGTGAACTCTGCAATACGAATGTACTCCGATCTCTTCGGTAGGATACTCGGACGTGCAGGTTCTTCTGCTGCAGATGGGATAGGGCGACCTTCTTCAACAGCAGCGTTCCGCCCAGCTTGCAACCCCGTCCTATAAGCCCGTAACTTCTCAACGTTATCCTTCCCTTCAACCATCCCCCAAACCTCCATACGCCTCGGCGCAGACCTCATATCAAGCGCAACAGCACTCGAAGCATGATCAATCGTAAACTCCGTAATCCTCACAGGCGTCGCAAGCTTAACCCCAAGATACCCTTGCTTCCCCGCAAACGGCCAACAATACCCAACAGCTGTCTCATGATGCAGCGCAGTAACAGGCGAACGCGCATATAACGATGCACCCGATATAAGACCGAAGAAATATGACGTCTTAATCTCGAGGGTTTGTGAGGTGAGAGATGGAATGATGTATGCCCCTGCTGAATGTAACGCGTAGTCCACACGGGCAATACCATCTGCAGTGTAATGCATAATAGCCTGCTCCACGAGACCGCTAATTAATTGAGTCACGTCTGAGCCATCACTCGTTTTGATCGTAAGTCCAGAGGTTGAGCCACTCCCGAGCTTAGACCACCAATGCGCACCACTGCCAGCGCCGACAACAGCCGAGCCTGCCTTTGCAGCGTTCTGCCCTAGCTCAAGAGCCTCCTTCACACCGCCCTCCACAGAACCAAGTCTCTCTTCGAGTGCTTTCAACTTCGCTCTCGCCTCCTCGTCGTTTTGTGCGCCCTCTGGTCGCGAGGATAACTCCGATTGCTGGGCTTGCAGCGAACGAACCTCCCGTTGTATACTCTCGAGACCCTTGAATGCCGCACTCCGGACATCCTCCCCAGCTCTCTGCATGCGACTTATCTCCTTGTCGATACGCGACTCCAACAGGTTCAAGCGAGAGGTCATTTCCTGCGACCGACGAGCATCATTGTCAAGTCTATGACGATCACTAATTGCATCTGACTGCAAACTAGCGAGTACGTTTTCAAGCTTCAAGAGCCGAGATGTCAGTTCATCCACACTCTCCGGCGGTAATTGTGGAGCAGTATAAGGTGTCTTTGACCCGGGTAAAAGGCTGAGATCGAAGCGTTCATCTAACTTGAAGAACCGGATCGAAAGGTACAGGACGCCAGCAACAATCGCATACATGCCCAGTCGAGCGAATGTACGATGTCGTCGAAGGAATAACCGAGGTTCACGGAAGAGTATGCTGAAGATGAATCCGAGGATGCGGCCGATGAAGAGGAATATTACTGCGAGAAGCCGGATTACAGAGACACATAGGAGGTTTACAAGCTTCCCGAGTGGTCCACCTATGGTGGATCTCTGCGCCTGGCGCACCCGCGAACGCGAGCGTGAGCGTGTTCGACCATGTCTAGCAAACGACTTTTCCTCATGTATCGGCTGCAACACAGATAGTTCGTCAACCTCAGGGATGGAATCAAGACCAGCTCCAAGATCTGCTGATCCGTCGGCTGTCCCAGAATAGTCGTAGCTTCTTGAACTGTCGAGAGGTGCAGCACCGCGAGGAACGGAAGGTGGACGTTGTAAGGGAGTCGCGGAGCGACGATCACGCTAAGGATCAGACCCATTCAATCAGCAAATCCAATGCAAATCACGGAAGTAAACTAACCTGTTCATTAGCCTGGGCCTGTTCTTCATCATCCGCAACACTATAGTCATCTTCTCCAGGCCTCCCTGATCGGCCTTTCTTCTTCTTCCTCTTATCGTACTGAATGGTTGGCATATTTGTAAGTGCACCACCTCCACTATCTCGTTTCTTCTTTCTTCTCCTGCCCCTTTTTTCATCATCAGATCCCTCATCGGACTCCTCTTCCTCATCCGAGGCAGTCGGCCGATAAGCTTTATTATCCATCGACATCCTATTGCGCTTGTGTTGTACTAGATCTTTCTTCTTCCCCGACTTCTGCATTTCCTGGAACTCCTCTTCCTCTTCCGCGTAGTCATAACTATTGCTATTATTCGGAGGAACGAGAGTCGCATCTGTGGCTTGACGAGAAGGTGGGCGGCCGTCTTCGGGTTCTTGTGAGCGCTGCCGCATCAAGAACGTAGCTTGCGATACGGCACGTTGCGCGTATTCGGAAATGTGCTCGAACGGGCTTTTCCCACGTCCATTCGCTCTTACTTGCTCGTCCTCTGCGTTCGGACTACGGATATTCGGGACAGTTTTGGCGGCCGACGGTGGTTTTGAGCCAGGTACTCTCCTCGGAGGATTCGCAAGGCGTCGATTTACTGTCGTTTGAGTTTGCTGTTCGTATTCCACGGACGTACTACGAGGCACGCCGGGGCGATTGCCCACGCCCGTCCATGCGTTGGAGGTGGTGGTGGGAGCCATAGTGTAAGATGAAGCAGCCACGTGAAAAGCACTGGCTATATTAACTGAAGTGGGGTTGAGCGTGGCCTCGTTTGGCTGTGGGGGTGTCGTGATTATCCCCGGACCAAGAGACGAACCTGGGCGGTTGGAGAGTGTTTCGTTACGCTGCTTCAGTTGAGTGTAGCGCGTGCGTCGTAATTCTTCTTCGTTATCGTCTGTACCTTGGGTACGTCCGGCTTGTGCAGTAGCCGTTGGTTGTCTTGAAGATCGAGAGTACAGCTCGGGAGCCCTGCAAGTAGGTGAAGAACGACATGAGCGAGACTTCTTACACGGGGAAGGTGAAGACATAGTGAAGAGAGAGAAGTGGGGAAGGAAGAGATATAGACATGGGCCTACCCGTAGGCGTATGATATAGGCACCGGGTTGTTTACAGATGTAACGCGTTTAGGGGGAGGAGGATGTGTACCGTACGTGATTGGTACGCCCTTGAGAAAAGCTTGATGATCGAGACGTCTGTCTTGACCGAGCGGTGTGCTCGAGAATGACATGTATAAGCCGTTCAGGCCAGAAAACTGGACGAAGCGAGCGTGTCCAACGCGTGTAAGCTATCTCTCTCTGTTCTGCTAGCCAAAAACATGTTTTGCACGTGCATGCTCACCTTCGGAACGGACTGCAACAATGATGCAAGAGGTTGACGCAGGTGCGAGTCGTGTGCAATGCGTGTTGGATGTTTTGCGATAAGATGCTGTAGGGCGGGTGGATGAGTGCGCGGGTGAATAGGAGAACACGGAAATGTGTGAGGGCAAGAGAGGAAAGCAAACCTTGGGTTTTGAATATAACAAGCGATCGGCCACGCATGGACGCGTGACAGTCACGTAGCAACACGCTTCGTGCCTCGTGGCTTTTACGTATGAGGCCTAGTCTCGCTTGTACTTTGCACAAGTCAGAGAAGCGGAGCACACAGAGAATTGGTCTTGCTTTGTTGTGCTGTTTACCGCTTAGTTACGATAAATAAATAACTGGCCTCTGTAGGATAACAGCTGGTATAATTGACCTCCAATTTCTTTAGTTATATCGCGCATATAATTATTCGATGAGGTGGTTTCACTGGTTTTTGCAATTGAAGCAGGATTGTAAGCTAGAAATTATTATCTGGTACAGACACAGCATTGCAAGTATAATAAGTGGATTGACTTAGCTGACGCGTCTTGCTACACGCGCGTTCCTTCGTGGTCATGTAATCCAATACAGAGACACAGGCCACTTGTCAGAATGAAAAACTCGTGATATTCCCAGCCATTCTAACCACGAAATAAAAACAGACGAGGCAAGATCTAAAATTTGGACATTAAACCCAACAAGACAAAAACCGTCTCACATCTAAATATTCTCAAAACATACAGAAAAACAGAACACCAAGGGAAAACGCTACAAGCTAAGAAAGCCACAACAAAACAAAGAGAAAAGGAAAGCAAGCGCTACAGAGGACTACAGCAGTGTAAGTGCCCTAGATATCAATACAGAACGCGCACGTCAGGTTAACTGACATTAGTTTGAGTAGGAGGATAGTGAACGCGGGATGAGATGAGAGGGGGGGGGTGTCTACTGGATACTGTATTCGAAACCAAAGAGCATGAGTTAAGAAAAAGAAAGTCAGATCCTGCTGAACGTAACAAACACGATACACAACTGAAAGCCAAGATGGAAAGCATAACATGAGAACACAAGAGGAACAACGTGGGGGAAAGAGAAAGAAAAAAAGAGAGCATATCCATAGCCATATATCAAAATCCATACATCCATACCGGCAACACGTCCGTGTAGAGAGGGTGCGTTTCTGCATTTGTCGTTTAGCTAAGAGCTTACCAAAGTCCACTACTAGTAGGAGCTTTGCTACCACCCTTGCTACCGCCATTCGAACCTCCACCAAGGACGTTCGAGAAGCCCCATCCTCCTCCTGTTCCCCATCCACCACCACCACCACCACCGCCTCCCAACCAACCACCACCCTCTTTCTCGCCTTCCTCCTCGGCTTCTCCCTCACCATCTTCTTCACCTCCGCCATTATCCCCGTTCCCGAAATCACCACCGAACTCGAACAAGTTGCTAGTCTTGCCTTTCTTGCTCGCAGATGAATTATTCTTGCTAATCGGAGGTGCGAGTTCTGGTTCCGCCACAGGAGGAGGAGCAGCGACAGGTTCCGGTGCTGCAGGAGGGACGTACTCCTCAAGCGCCTTCTTAGCCTTCTCAAGCTTCTCCTTCGCATTGCTAACATTACCCTCCGCCGTCTGAACGTTCCGTTCCGCAGATTTCTCAGCCGGCGAGGGTCCAGCAGCTTTCTTGTTCTTCCCCTTCGGCTTAGGCTTGTTCATCTGAAGCTTGGACAGTGCAACTTCAGCCTTGTTGTGCTCGTCAGTCGCCTTCTCCAACTCAGCCTCGGCTTTCTCAACAGCTGCTTCGAGTTTCTTCTTCTCTTCGTCCTCTGCGGGTGCAGCGTCCACCGGAGGTGCAGGAGCAGCTTCAGGTTCACCAGGTGCATCACCTTCATCACCACCATCACCAGCAGCGGCAGCAGCTTCAGCTTCAGCAGCCTCCGCATCAGCTTTCGCCTTAGCAGCAGCAGCAGCTTCCTCTTCAGCCTGTACTCTAGCTGCTTCTTCAGCTTGTGCTCTGGCTTCTTCTTCAGCTCGTGCTCTGGCTTCTTCGGCTCGTGCTCTAGCTTCTTCTTCAGCCGCCTCTGCATCCGCCTTCGCCTTCGCTTCAGCTTCAGCTTTCGCACGCGCCTTCTTTTCCTTCTTCGTCAGAGCTTCTCCCTCAACTCGCTGACGTTCCGCCTCCGCCGCAGCCGCCTGTTCAGCCTCGATCCTCGCGCGTTCAGCAGCCTCCTCCCGAGCTCTCGCCTCAGCTTCTTCCTGTTCCCTATAGAACCTATCCATATCTTCCTGTTCAAGACGTTGTCGTTCAAGCTCTCTAGCTTCCGCTTCTTGTTGCTGTCTAGCAAGCTCCTCTATCTCCTCCTGCTCTCTCGCTGCCCTCTCCTCAGCCTCAAACTGTTCCTGCCTCGCGCGTTCCTCCGCCGCAAATTGTTCCTGTTCCTGTCTCTCACGTTCCCGTTCCTCCGCTTCAGCCCTCTCACGCGCCTCACTCTCAGCTTTCGCTTTCGCTTCAGCCTCAGCAGCCTTCGCACTCGCACTCCCATTCTTCAATATCCCTTTCACTTTCTTTCCCTTCCCCTTCGACCGACCAGACTCAGTCTTGCTAATCATAGGTGCAACCTCCGGTTCGGGAGCTGGTTCAGGGACACCAGGCGCAGGCTCTGGTTCAGGTTCTACAGCCGGTGGAGGTGGAGGTGCGGCAGGTTCGACGAACTCCCATGCTCCAGGAGCTGCAGGAATATGATCAGCAGGTTCGCCCCATGCGTCTGCTCCAGGTGGAGGAGGGATGAACGGTTCTTCGGCGTTCCCAAACCCAGGAGCACCTGCACCTTCTGCAGGCTGTCCGTTCGCTCCAAGGAACGAACCCCATCCACCTCCACCTCCGAAGCCGCTACCACCAAAGCCCCAGCCTTTCTGTTTATCTTTCTTCTCTTCAAGGATCGGCGCTTCAGATACAGGAGGTAGTCCAAAGCTATTGCGCTTCGACGGAGGCGCAGGCGGCTCTTCTGCAAGTTCACGCTCAACCGGCGGTGCAGGCGACATAGAACGTGAAAGTGAACGCGGGGCACCCAGACCTCCCGAACCACCCGAAGCCGACGGCGCTTGATTGAAGTAATCCGCCGCGGAGCCGTTAAGATCAGGCTCAGTAGGAACGTACAAGTCTCCCTCATCCACAGGCGCCATTTGCGACGGCGCACGAGAACCATACCCTCCACGGTTGGAGTTTTGTCGAGTAACCGTCGGGACACGGGAGCCGGATGACGGGGCACGGCTCATTGATGGCTTACTACCTGTAGACGGTGTACGAGAAGGAACTGGAGAGTGTCCTGCTACTATTTCTCTGGCTGATGGTGTCCGGGATGGGATGCCTGCGCTGGACGGTGCACGTGAAAGGACTGGTGAAGTCTCGGGCGCAGCAGCAGCTGATGGAGCGCGAGAATGCATTGCCGAAGGTACTGCAGCTGCCGAGGGTGCACGAGAGTGCATGGATGGTGGTACAGCGGTAGAGGGAGCGCGTGATTGCATAGCGGGCGAAGCCGCGACCGACGATGTGCGCGAGTGTACTGATGGCGGAGCAGCTGCAGAAGGTGCACGCGAGTGGATTGACATGGGCGGTGCTCCTGCTGCAGAAGGCGCCCGCGAGCCCATCGAAGGTGGTCCAGCGACTGAAGCAGTACGCGAGTGAATCGATGGCGCTGGGGGTATGATGTCGATCTCAGGCGTCGGTTCCGGTTCGATTTCACGAGCAGATGGCGCCGAAGAACCAAAGCCGCGAGACCTACTCTGCCTTCTCACAGATCCACTGACAGAACTTCCCAAAGGCGGAGCTGACACTGGTGGCGGAGACGGCTCGCGAGTTACAGTCTCATCTGTCTGTCCGCTCATTGACCGGCTCATGCCCGTACCAGAAAGCGGTGGTGCTGGTGTGTTATGAGAGTGAGACCTATGCATGCCTCTGTCTCTATCGCGTTCCTTATGACGCGAGCTTCGACTAGATGAAGTTGGGTCGCGGGAGGAATGACTGAGCAGTGAGCCATACGGACGACGCGGTGAGACTGACATTGCGTCCTCTCCACCAGCAACTGAGTATCCATCATCCTCGTCGCTACGTACACCCTTCTCATTGAACACGATCGTCGCAGGACCGTATCTCGTCTTGCCCTTAATAAAACAAGCGTATTAGACTAGAATCCTTGCGGAGAGTTGTACGAAACTTACATCTTCATTCCACTTCATACGAGCCTTAAACTCCGTCAACCCAAAATGGATCTCAATACTAAACACAACAGTCCAATAAGTCTGTCCATTAGCTCCCTTTTTCGGCTCAGCACTGTTACTGAGCTTTGACAAGTCTGCGCGCACGAAGCACAAGCTCCCGAAGTGGTCTATTTGAGATGATTGGGATATCCAGGTTTATATTATGGGTGTCAACAAACATTAGAATTAGAAAATAGGAGACATTACCTGAATTTCTGTCGATCCACTTCGGGATCGTCTCGCCTCCTCGGTAACACCAGATCTCGATCTCAAATACCGAGAGAGTGCTCAATTTAGTTACTTCTGTGTAATACTTGCGGGAGAACACAGAGCTCTCTTTTACGCGGACGTTCTATCATCGCAAGCTCAGTGTTAGCCCAACAACCTTCTTGATGAGATCAAAAACAGGTAAGGGGGTGCATACCTTGGCAAGGATACAGTCAAACGCATCAGGGAGATACTTCGGTCCGGAAGGTAGCTGCAACTGACGTCCACTACGCGTAACGTGCTCCTCATCATTCACATCAATCTCACGCAAGTACTCAACACCATACATGTACCGCGACATCCGTGCGGACACGTGATGATCGCAGAAGAACCCAATAGCTCCATCGGCAACAGCTTTCGATCTAACATGTGTAAAACCAGATTAGTGAGTAAACTATTTTAGGAAGCGTTGGAGATAGAGCTGGCCAAAAGGGTATTGGGCAAAGGGGTGACTGGAATGGGGTGAAGGGCATGTATGCACTTACGTTTGGCTATCGGGCCTGTTGACCGTGACACCGAGGGGCGCAAGACGTTGCTGCAATTGGGTAAACAGCCATGGGCTGGCAGCGAATCCTCCTACAAGCCAAACGGCCTAATACAAATACGTTGAGTTGGCCTAAAAAGGTATTGAAGCTGATTATAGAAGGGTGCATACCTTCACTACTCCCCTAGAGAGTTCGATTTGTCTACGAATGGAGTCTACCGCAGCCTGGATCGAGGGCTCGAACTGTTCAGCCACTTCCGTGCTGTACGAATAGATTGGAAGAACCCATAATCAACAAAACGTGTTCACGAAGCATCAAGCCACATGATGTGCATGCCATATCACACTCACCCAGCAAGCTTGAGATTCCCATTTCGAATACCAACTTTGAGATCCTTGTCAAGCGGAGATCCAAAGTTGATGTACTGCACTTCATGTTTATCACGAAAAAGTCGTTTTGTCGTCTCGTCGAAGCGCTTGGTTATATGGTCCAGCGTATCCGGTGAACCGTACTTCGAAGTTCGGAGCTTCTCTGTATAAGGTTCACACAATAGAAAGTCACTTTATCGCTGCTTCGGGAAGATGGAGAACGAACGTGCAAACCTTCGAGAAAGACTCGGCACCTTCGGCTCACGAAGACAGCACCAGCGAAGACACCTTTAGGATATCAGTCAGGGGTTATTTGGGTGCATACAAATTAAAGATAGGAGAACAGCTTACAGTCAGGAGGGGCTACTTCCTCGATTTGGAGTGGATGTGTTCCTCGTAAGATGTAGCTACTAACATCCAAAGTACCGCCTCCAGCATCGGCTACTACGAATCCATTTCCAGATGCTAGGACGTCGTGCGCGAGGCCGTTGAGAATACAGGCGTGCATACTTGCCTCGCCTTCAGTAACAAACCGTATCCTAGCCTTTCCCTCATCTGTATTAGGAATAAGACCACCGCTGATAGCGCTCCTGCGCATACGACTCTGCTGAGCACCCTCCCATCCATTCGGATGGCTGAGCACAAAGTGAATATCATTTTCGACGACCTTCCAGAGTTTTTTGCCATTCGCATGTGTATCCTCAATAAACTTGCGCGTGCAAGAAAACAGATATGCCAAGAAATCGCCAAACACGTCTTCAGAGGACTTGCCAGGGGGGAGCGGGCTGAGTCGCATGCCGTTCATATCAAGTTCCATGCGTCGCGGGCGCAAGCGCAGCTTGAAGAGCTCGACTTTCGTCCAGCCTTCATCCTCTGCCTCGTCAGCAGTCTGGCCGCTCTCTGCCTCTGCACCTGCAGCGACAACGCGACCACTTCGGTCGTAGTAAAGCAACGAGGGGATTTTCGTGTTCCCCGTGACGTGCTCCTGGCCGGGGTACCTGCATGGTGTTGCAATTGTTTAATGTTAGAAAGTTTGTTTGCATAGAACAACGTGCGCGACAAGACGATAATCTATATGTATGCGGATATGAAAGCACACTCCGCGTGCGCAATGTATACGCACCTAGTGACGCCATGGATCTTTGGGACTTCTCCAGGCTCGAGGAAGGCGTAGGAGACGCCTGAGAATGTTGTGCCGACGTCGAAGGCGAGGGCGAGTGCACGGCGGTCGCCGTTGTAGGGTTTTCTGTTATTTGCTTTGCTGCTTCCAGCCATCTCGGTAGGCGAGGCGCTGGTGTCGGGTAAGAAATGCGGGGGAAGAGAGATGGAGATAAGGAATATAAGAAAAGCAGAGAGGAGTATGTAGATAAAAGGACGAGTGAGCGAGGGGTTACCGGGACTTCGCAGCGGAAAATAATTGAAATAAAAAAAAAATTGAAGCCTCGTGCCGTCCTCGTTGCCTACCATACCACAGAAAATACACGTTAAAGTTGGCTAAATTCACCAGGCAGCAAATGCACGCTCTACAGCAGCACAACTCACCTGCCGACTACTACGCTCACAATCACCCTCCGCCGCCATCACGGGCATCTCTGCGCTCGGCTCAGAGCTGGTTCCCGCCTTCGGACCGCCCATCATCAGTTCCCGGCAGGGCCTATCTCAACACCAACAGGAACAGTGTCGTCGACGACCGCGACCTCTACGAAGACGAGGACGGGCTGGACCACGAAGAGTACTTGGACAATAACAACAGCAACGCCAATTATTATTCTAATTCTCTCCGTGACGACTTGCCCTCCTCGTCCGCTCTGGATTCATCACCACAAGCAAAGGAGATCGCCCGTCTCCGCGGCGAGCTAAAGCTCCTCCGCGACAAACACTATGCTCTCCAGTCCGCGCTCAGAGAAGCAACGACCCAAGTCCGTACAAAGGACATCCTACTCGAACAGCTGCGCGAGAGAAACCGAACTCTCGACGCAGAGAACGCCGAACTACGACGAGTTGCAGAGGAACGCAAGCTGGAAGTCCGCTCGATGGAGCGCTTCCTCACCAAGACAGACCGTTGGGCGGGAAGTGACCTCGTACAGGCCGTCAAGGATATCAACTCCGAGATCCTACAGTTCGCCGCTGCTGCAAGCGAAGCGATGCAACCACCAACAAACTCAACAACAACAGCAGTCGGCTCACGCAGGAACACACCCTCACCCTCGCCCGTTCCCGGTACGAGTAGACGTAAAGCCCTTGAACGCGTCGCAGCGCGCTTTGGGTCGAAGATGCGCCAGTGTCTCGAGAAAAGAGACCATTCGCAGGACCCGACGTTATTACAGTATGCATTACAAGGTAAGCAGCGCCTATTTATAACGTAGTCCGCAGTTTGACTAAATGCTATATTTGCCAGCGTGTATATGTCAGTGTATCAGCCATGCCATGTCCGCATTCTGCTTCGGTTCGACAGGCAAACTCGAATCTCATCTATCCAAGATATACTCCCACATGCATGCCTCAGGTACGTCCATCATTCAACTACGCTTCCACCTTTCAATCGCTTCATAATTACCACTACCAGAACCCCAACCAACCTCAAGCCGCTGGCGCGCCCTCACCCACGCCCACATCCGCTCCCTCTCCCCCAACATCGACAACCTAGCAACAACAGAAGTAACCGACACCTGTCTCCGCGGCGTAGCCAACGTCCTCTCCGCCTCAGGCCTCGGCGAAATCGACGACCTCCTCACCCGCTCAACCCAAAAATACCGTACCCAACTCAAACGAATCTCCGAACTCGCAAACAGATTCGCGTATATCATCCGTGAAGGCACCATGAGCACGGACTTCCAACCTCTTTTCGTTGAGAGTGTGCGGGAGTTTAATGGCGTGACGATGGAGAATGTGTATGAGGGGTATGGACCTAGTCGCGGGAGGGTTTTGTGTACGACTGAGATTGGGTTACAGTGTTTGACGAATAAGGGGAAGGAGGGGAGGGAGTTCTCGCCTCAGACGGTGGAGAGACGGGTCGTGCTGAAACCGAGAGTCGTACTGGAGTCGATTGTCCAGGTTTTGGATCGATAACGCCCTCCTTGCTGGAATCTGACAACTGACGGAACTAAACGTATGTATATAAGTAAATGTTGTGTGCACTTTTTTTCTTGTTTATGGATCGGATATACTGCTTTCTTGTCTTTCTCTTGTTTTGACTATTGTGTATGTATTACTTCTCAGTACAAGTGTTGTATGTACGGTAGAAGCGTTTTCCATCATCTCAAATGAATCAAATAGACTTCACTTTAGATATGTTAACATGAACTGCATCGGCATAAACTCGATTTTACATTAATTTTCAACCTAAATCTAAGCAAATCTAATTTACTCCGAATCTTGACCGGCCGTGATTACATCGTCTGCAAGAAAAAAAAGACGCATTCCAATTAGTTATTCACCCTCCATAAAAGACACGTGTGAGCACAAACCTATTTTGAGAACAGCCCGTGCCAACTATGAAAATTGAACATTGCGTCAGTATAATCTACAATGCCGAAAAACGAGTTCCTAGCTAGAAACAACGCACTTGAGTAGCCAAGAGGTATTGTTGCCTCTTCGAGATAAGTGGATCGTATACGAACTGTCGTTTCATATCTGTAGTACGAACAGTCAAAATAAAATAAACGTATCAAGTCATTGATGTATTTCCCACCATTGTCGCCTTTACCCATACAGTCAATCCCAAGACGTTGGTTCCCTTCTGCGACCTGCCGACTACGGACTTCAGCGAGAGTCTCGATTGGAGACAGACCGGAGTTTTCTGCGAGAGCCAGTGGGACGGCGTCGAGTGCAGATGCGAAGGCACGCATTGCATATTGTTCGATGGACGGGATCTAGTAAATATAGAAGTGAGATTATTAAGAATGAAAGAGTGCCTATAAGAGAAAAAGTATACCTCGTCCGCAGCTTTCGCAACTGCTGTCGAGCAGCTGATTTCTGCCGCTCCGCCACCATACACTACGCGGTTATCCACAACAAGGTTTCGCACCACGCAAATCGCATCGTGTAGAGCCCGTTTAGCTTCATCGATGATCTACAAGCACCAATGGTATTCAGCTTCCTTCATCATGGAGCAAGTTAAATGGTGTCTTACCATTTTATTCGAACCTCGCACGAAGACAGTGACCGCTCGAGTATTTGCACATTCCTCGATGACCAACATACGATCTTTCGTGGTGCCAAAGGTAATTTCACGTACGATCCCTGCCTTGCCAAGTTTTTCTGATGTCAGATCCTCAAATCGAGGTACGATTCGGCCGTTTGTAGCAATGGCGATGAGCTTGCAAATTAACATTAAATCGTCGCTGAAAATGTAAGTAACGAGGGAAAAAGCAAACCTCAATCTCGGGTCCACCAACCCATCTCACAGCCGGCAATTCATTCTGCATAAGCAAATGATTCGCCTCATCGTCGAAACCCCATTGACAAATGACAAGATTAGCACCAGTATCTTTCACTCGCTTAATCATGTCCGAGAATTTCTCCTTTTCGTATTCGCGCAACTTCTTAAACTCCTCGACGCTCGTGATGTCGAGCTTATGTTTCGTCTTTGGACGAGGTGGCTCGAACGGGCATGTAAGAATCGCAACGCGCGCATCCTTAACTGTACTCGGCATGCCGGGGTGGGACATGTCCTTATCAATAAGTACGCCTTTGATCAGCGCTATGTCAGCGAGTGAACCACCAACTTTCCCATCAACCTTGATGAGGTCGAAGAGGACATCTTTCCGATCCAGATCGGCGACAGAAAGGACGGCATCTACAGCGATCTGAGCGAAGCGTTCATGTTCTTTGGAAACACTGCGTATCAAGTTAGTAAATGAGAGTTATCAAATAATAATAATTACACGTGCATTTTGCTCCCAAGACTTGTCATGGCAGTTTTTAGGAGGTTTGAGGTGTTGGTTTTCGAGAACTCGACAGTATCCGAAATACCGTCTAAGTGTTTTACAGCAAGAGCACATGCACGTTCAAAACCGTCAGCGATTCGCGTAGGGTGGATTCCTCGGTCCAGTAAGGCTTCGCTTTGTTCGAGCAATGCTCCAGCCAACACTAGAATACGGATTAATCAAAATTTACGATAGCAAGGAAAATTAGACGTGCCTACGACCCCGGTCGTGCCATCACCAATCTCATCGTCCTGGCTTTTTGAGAGCTGTACGAGAAGCTTTGCAATCTGGTGGTCAACCTCCATCTGACCGAGGATCGTGGCACCATCGTTTGTCACGGTGATTTCGCCGTCTGGTGAAATCAGAATTTTGTCGAGGCCTGTATACATGCGTCAGCGTCCATCGACATTCAATCCAGAAAAGAAAAATCATAGCACACCTCTGGGACCTAGGGACGTCCGGACGATGTTTGCAACTGTTCGAGCTGCAAGGATATGAGACTTGGCATAATTATGAGCGGGTGTGGACGCATAGAATTAAGGATCTCATACCTTAATTGCCTCGACCCCATGACTTCGAGTTTTCTTTTGCTGTTCTCTAACAATGATGAACGGTCTCCCATACTAGACCACACGTCAGTAAGCTCTTTGATTCCCTAATCGCATGCTTACCTCGTCAGTCGCATATACAGCTTGCGGCTCCATGATAAAATATGGAGGTTGAGTACGCGTCGCGCCTTCACGTTCTAGAGGGCGCTAGGAAGTGACAAGTGTCACACGTATGACACACGCTACGCAGTACTCGTACCCATACACCAACAACACTTGGAATCATACCACCTACACAGCTACCCTTAGAGCGTCATGATCGAACCACAAGAAGTAGACAAATGGATCGAACAGCTTGCAGACTGCAAACAGCTCAGCGAGGACAACGTAAAAAGGTTATGCGACAAGGCATGTTTCTTTCCTCGCGTGCCATTTGCACTACCGCCTATTTACACACTCACATATATGCACTGCCCGCCAATCTCACTAGACACGAGAGTTACTCATGGAGGAGTCCAATGTCCAACCCGTGCGGTGCCCCGTAACCGTCTGCGGAGACATCCACGGCCAATTCGTACGTGCCCTCTACCCTCACTTCGAAAGAAAGAATATCTCCGACCTCATGCCCGCGCATGATAGCACGACCTCACAGAACTTTTTCGCATCGGTGGCAACTCACCAGATACAAATTACCTCTTCATGGGTGACTATGTAGATCGTGGCTACTACTCCGTCGAGACCGTGACCCTGCTCGTCTCCCTCAAACTCCGATACCGCGATCGCGTCACCATCCTTCGAGGTAATCACGAGTCGCGCCAGATCACCCAGGTATACGGGTTCTACGATGAATGCTTGCGAAAGTATGGTAATGCCAATGTCTGGCGCTACTTCACCGACCTGTTCGATTACCTACCCTTAACCGCACTCATTGAAAATCAAGTACGCAATCTTTATCACTTCATCGCGGCACGACGCAAGTCAGATTGAACGCTTTGTCTTTAGATATTCTGCCTTCATGGCGGCCTCTCTCCTTCTATTGATACCCTCGACCATGTCCGATCCATCGACCGTGTGCAGGAGGTACCACACGAAGGCCCGATGTGCGATCTACTATGGTCAGATCCCGATGACAGGTGTGGGTGGGGAATCTCGCCTCGGGGTGCAGGATACACTTTCGGGCAAGATATCTCAGAAGCCTTCAACCACAACAATGGTTTGACTCTTGTGGCCCGTGCACATCAATTGGTCATGGAAGGTACGTCTACTCTACCTCTATATATTCTTCGTTAGAGTAACTGATGTTATCATCATAAATCTATTCCAGGATACAACTGGAGTCAAGACCGGAACGTAGTAACAATCTTCAGCGCACCAAACTACTGCTATCGGTGCGGTAACCAAGCAGCGATCATGGAGATTGACGAAAAATTAGCTTATAGCTTGTACGTCCTGATCTTACCCTTCTTCTTCTCTCTTTACTCCTGACCCTTAAGAACTGAACTGACTTGATAAAATATCGTGTTCGTATAGCTTACAGTTTGATCCGGCACCACGAGCAGGCGAGCCTTTGGTATCTCGTCGTGTGCCGGACTACTTCCTGGTGCGTCTTTGTCTAGTCACTAACCTATGTCTTGTTTGTTTAATACACCGATTGTTATCAGTAATTAATATAATACTCGGAAATACAAAGATTGTCCATTTGTACACTGTACACTGTACACAAACAACAACAACTGCAACTGCCTTCTTTCGAACTTTTCACGATATACTGTATATATTTTCGTTAGCAGTGTTTTTACGGTGCTGTGTCAAAGAACTTTCCATCGACAATTCCGCACTATACACTTCGAGCTTCAAAATTCAAAACAATTATTTATCGTATCTCAAGGAAGCCGTCCGTCGTACGCTCATACCACTCCCCTGAGCCTTTGTAACATTCTTTCGATTCGCTGTGGACAAATTCGAAATTATATATATATGTGTGTCATACGCAAATTAGGTGCAGAAGTAAGATATATGCATAGCTGTATTTATTCACTGCTTGCGCTTACTGCTGCTTGGCCGTTCGATTGGGGTTCTCCTTCGAGGTTGGGAAAAAACCTTCGGGCTTTGATGGTTCGTAAAAAGAATCTAAAGCTTAAGTACGAAACTCGATTGTTAGGCAGTCGTAAATCATGGACTGCGGATTGATACCCTATTGACGTTGGTATTAGCATTGCCACTCCTAAAGAGATTTCTACCCACTGGGTGCTTTAGATTGTTCACTGTGCAACGACCGTCAAGATCAACAGTCCAAGCAAAGCGAAATTGTAGCAAGAGACGTTAGGAGAGAGAAAACCAACGAAACGTGCATCTATACAACAATCTAAGAGCAAACAACAACGATACTTAATTGAAAAAACGCTATACGCGAAGAAAGGACTAAGCTAAATCACAGCTTCGCTCTAACCGCCTTCTCCTTCTCTTTCATATACTCATCAACAAGCACCCGTCTCAACACCTTCCCAGTTGGGTTCTTCGGTATCTCATTCACCGTAGCGATCCCTCCCGTCAACCACTTATACCTACTCAAACTCTCACGAACCCAACTATCCAACCTCTTCACCACCTCACGCTCACCTAACTTAGAACCAGCAGGACTAAGGACGACCCACGCGCGAGGAACACGCTCATCACGCTCTGTAGGACCCGGAACTCCCGCAACGACCGCGTCGATGACGAATCCTTCAGGGTGTGAGAGCAGGACTTGTTCAATCTCTGCTGGGGCTACTTGGGCGCCTGAGACTTTGAGTGTGTCTTTTAAGCGATCCTCATAACTGTAAACGTAAACAATATTTAAGAGCAATTAATTATCGAATGTATGCAGAATTTTATAAGGAAACCCAAGGAAAAGTGCGTACTATAAGACACCAGACTTGGTCGCCCGGAAACGGTCTCCGGTTCTCAGCCAGCCATCTGGAAGGAACGCTTGACGAGTTGCTTCTTCGTCACCCCAATACCCTAATGCAACGTTCCCACCTTCATAAAATCGGGTTTGTTAATTAAAAAACTGAATGAGCTTAAACAACTAAGTCGGTCTTACCCTTCAGTAGCAACTCCCCAGGTTCGTCATAATCCGCATCCGAGCCATCCTCACGAACGATCCGTGCCTCTTGGCCCGTAATCAGAATACCAGTACTCTTCGGATCAGGCTGCAGACCGTATTGCCCAGGGTTTGGCCTTGTTATACTTCCTATTGTCTACGAATAAGCCAAAACAAAAAGAAAGATTTGAGCACGAATTAAAATTTTCTGAAATTTGAAACTCCTTACCGCTTCGGAAAGACCATATCCCTCCGCCACAGCCGCCTCTTCACCCGTTGCTTGAGTCGTCGCAGAGTGTCCAAGCATCTTGCGGAAGCGCTCCGAGAGGTCTGGTGAAAGATACGCAGCGCCGCATCCAACGACACGAACGCTTGACAAGTCCGCTTTTGCAGTTTGTGGCGAGTTGACGAGTTGGTGGACAATAGACGGAACGAGACCCAAGTGCGATATTTTGTATCTGGACACGTACATGTCTATCAACCAAAGCGCTCCAAATCTAACTTGGATATGACATACTTGGAAATAGCAGCTAAGGCTTGATTGATATTCCACCGCGGGAGAACGACCATGGTACTCGGAGCTAGTACGGCTCTAAGTAGAACACGAAATGTAAGAGCCAACGAGCAACAATTTAGAGGGCATATAACGTACTTAAGGATGAAGAAGTGCAAAGCCATTGAATGGTAGAAGGGAAGGAAACAAAGCCAACGGGGGGGAGGTGGTGGCGCTGGAGGTGCCTAGAAAATCATTGAATTAAATAACAAAAAAAAATTCGCTCTTAACTCACAGGTACGTATTTTGAGTCTTCCATCCTCCCGATAATGGACTGCATTGTTGTAAAGCATAAGTTTCCTTGAGAAATCATAACGGCTAAGGTGAACATCAGTATAAGTCTTGAGGGTACACCGCTGTCTAATGTTGAAACACACCTTTGGGAGGTCCATTTGTACCACTTGAGAATACGAGATAAGCTAGTGTATTCTTTTGAGCAGGAACCACAGACTGTCGAGGAAGCTTTTTGGTCTTGACGTTTTGGATAAGAGAACCAATGTCTAATGTTTTCGAGCCTGCTTTCCCAGAGTCGATTAAATAAATGCAATCAGTTGGGAGGCCCACTTGTTTTGAGGCACTGAACGCTTGACCAAGGAGCGACGAGTGAGTGAACAAGCGTATTTTTATGTTGTTAGAGCCGGATTTTAACTTGTTGAGCAAGTAAATAAGCTCAGGCATAGTAGGTTTTGACGGAATAAGTGCAAATGGGATCGTCACGACCAACGCAGCATGTACTAAAGTCATGTAATCCTAACAGCAGATGTTAGTCCTGATAACATATAAACAATGGATAATCAATATTTACCAAGCAGTTTGGCGAGAATAGTGCGATGATCTCCGTCGTGTCGTTATCATGTCGTATACATAAACCTCCTTGGTGCACTGGGGCTGCAAGCGCCGTTGCGCAATCCCTAACACGTTCAACAAATTGCCCATACGTCCGCTCCTCGCCGGTCAGAGCATCTATATGGACGACAAAATCACGTGGAATAGTATTCCCAGGCGGACGCTCGAATAGTAGCGTATGTACGTTGAGAGGTGGTAGCTCTGGTACGGAAGGATAAGGACTCTTGATGTAGACCATGCTTGAGCCCGACAGGAATCCAGCAGCAAAGTTAAGACTTAAGGTCTGAAGAAAGGCACAATGATGGGCAGCTCGGTGCGGAAGAAAGTCCGCCTGAAATGACCGGCAGAAGTGGAATTTGGTCACCATGTCCGACTTACCGGTTCGATATGCAAACACGAGGTCGGTGGGAGAGGAAAACTGATTGCCATAGTAGACTGCACCCACTCAAACTAGTTGCCTGCGACTACCAGGAAATTAGACAGGAAATAACTAGGATATGGGTAGCTGATCGAGCAACAGCTGCTTTCACAGGTGATTAGGATATTGTATCTGCACAGTTTAGTAAGTAAGGAGTTCACAGTCTGCTTCACACGTGATTTCAAAATACTCGGTTATCCAACACGAAGAAAGCGATTGGTCTACACTGTACAGTGTGTGGCTTGGAAAGGAAACAGGAATACAAAATTTGTATAGAGAAATTCTATCACTATAGCAGACACAATTTGCAACCAAATCATTATCACACCTTTGCAGACAATGGTATCTGAGATGACTCATCTGCCTTCCAAGCACTGGGTTTTATCTGTGTATAAATTTACTCAACCCAATATTCTGTTCTCAAACAAGACTCAATAACATTCATTTGACAGACCAAGAAATTTACACAAGGACGATGTACTGCAACATTGGTGGGCGAGTGCAAACCACACTATTTAATGAGGTACTACCTTGTTAAAAGCACATCAGTGGGATGGACACTGTAAAAAGTTCAGTTTAGACGCAAGCAGGAAAGGTAGAGTATGGTGGAGAGATGGCTCACAAGGAACTTGCCAATTTGTAGCGATTTAATTTACACTACTATATAAGGCATATTATAACAACTAGAAGAGCTAGTGCAGGATGAGGAGTTCCTGCAGCCTCAAGCTCCTCAGCAGACCACTGATGTCCTTGAGCGATGTTGGTTTGCGTTGCCGCCATTACCATATGAATTGCGCCAGCAGAACAAAGTATAAGTGCCTTCTTCTCTTGTTCAGAAAGCCCAGTCACTTTTTCAACGACAGTTGATGGGCTTGCATAGTACTCCTCCGACAATTTCGGGTTTAGTGCAAGGTTAGCCATCGTTTTCTTCATTGCATCGGAAGCCTGAAGGATCTGGTGGCTGTCAGGAATAACGTCCTTGTCTATCTGTGCAATAACAATGCGCTCCTGAGGGCCATATGCCGGTGCTGAGCTAGTAACTGGTCCGGCCCACAACGTTCGTGACTGACTGCTCTTTGTGTGGAATCCTGAATCCTCAAGTCCTAGCTCCCGAACCATTATTCCGCTGAGTCTGGCTTCAACGGATGGAGGCACGTAAAGTGTTGAAGTCGTTGAAAATTTCTCCACAACGTCGCCCTTACGGAGATCAGAGATGGTGTATGCTTCGATCGTCGACGTCGATTGCGGGAGGACAGCACCAATATAGTGCACAACCTTATGGTCTGGACCAAAGACTTGTTCGAGGCGGTCAACAAGGATATTAAATTTGCCATTCTGGATATCGAGTAAGTTTAAAAGATATAGACCTGCGCAGAACTTCTTCTGTTCACTCACATCGAACACCATTGCGTTAGCACCAATAGCTCCAACCTGCCAGATGATATTGTGGGACGATGGAAGCAACGGCTTGTCTCGGACCAAAAGCTCGGTCGCTTCGTATGACACACATCCATGTGTGGCGGGATCAAATCCAATGTCGGCAAACATGTAATCCTCTGCCGATATTCCGGGGAGCATGTGAGCCTTGAAGCCTTCCTCTCGTGCTATAGCAATGGCCCTATGGGAAGGCGACACAAAAACGCCCGGGTGGCCATAGAAAATTCCAAGGACGGAGTGCCCGGCTCTCACGTCGAGCAACATGACCTTTCTCATCAATTAGTCTCACAAAGCGAGAGCCCTGGGGAGAAACTCACCTCGGCCATCTGAACGTATGAATCATAGCGATGCTTGTTTGTATCGTAGAAAACGTGTAAATTGAAGCACGTTCCGCTGGCATTATCCTGAATGAACGCTTCCGTCGCTGGGTCAGCGACAAGGTAATAGACCTTTTCAGCCTCTTTGATATAGGACAGTGTCTCGAGTGTGATGTGTTTGATACTGGCAATACCGGTGCCAGCAATAGTCAGCGAGCCCTTTTTCTCTGTAGTCTCAGTAGAGGTAGCCATAGATGAATAGATCGTTGAGAGATGGTACCAATTGTGTTCCAAAGACTGCCTTTTATACCTGATCCTACATTGTACTGTATAGTACAGTCGTAACACAGTTATGTACAAGTTGTACAGCAATGTATGGATACAGAGACAAGAAGAGCATCTGCATCATGCACCATCAGTGTATCACGGATTGTCCTTCCTTGCCTCAATGTTGACATTTCGCTTCCCGCGAGACATTCCAAGGCACATTATCATGCATCCCGCAACGATCCCGCAATGCATCCATCTGCATCTCTGCCTCTCTAATCTATTGCATAAAACATTTATGGACATGTGGAGAGGATAGACACTGTCATAGAATAATTGCTTCTCCACATACATATGCTTCTTGACATTTCTACCCCTTGTTAATATGTTTACGAGATATTCGGCAGGAATTCTGTTCACTTACGTCTAAGTCCATGTCCTTGTTAATATGTTCACAAGATATTCCACAGGACTGCTGTTCGCCTACGTATAAGTCCATGTTCTTGTAGGGGTACCAGAAGTCACTAAGTCACGTGTCAATAAAGTCGGTAGTTCTCAATTCATTCTATCTTCACGTGACTTAGTAAATTCTGGTACCCTTATTTGCCAATACAGCAGACATATCGGAATATGTTATACAAAGAAATTTACATCATATTGTAAGTCATATTCTTATTGGATGATAAGAGAACTATTTCAGAACATGGTTTAGCAGATAAATGCAAATTCGTTTTTTGTATATCATATTCTGATATGTCAATTGTGCTACACACTGTACCACACAAGTCTACATCCGTGATCGTCGACGTGTATACAAGATATCCCACAGAAATTCTATTTACCCACGTGTGTTTCTGTGAACTTATTGAATAGGTCCAATTTCGAACGTGTGAAGGTTATGTGCACAGTTAGTAGCACAAATAATTGCCGTGTGCTACATTCCCAGATCACTATATACAGTTATAGAATAGAAGCTAATACGAAAGACAGCACATCTAATCTACTAACCAATACACAATAACAAATCATTGCCATGTAGGAACAATTGGAGTATTTAGTGCATTGAACTCGTCCTCCACGCTAGTCGCAGCGTTCACCGTCCCAACGCCATGGGCCCGAATCAGGAGCAGAAGTAGTAATTGCCAATTCTATCTGCCATGCGCGAAGTAATTCCTGTGCTTCTGCCACCAGCAACATAGCAGCCTTCTGCTTGTCCATGTGTGCACGTCGGGTTCCTCGGCGTCGGTAATGCAACCAGTGAGCTGACTTGCTCTACCAGACATCTGCCCTAGAGTGTCTGCGGTTGAGTAGGGCAAATTCAAATTATTTGGCACTACATCGACATGCTTCATTAGAGCGTCAGGAATCGGGAGGAAGGTGCTATAGCCAAGGCAGCGTTGCACGACACGTATACGTTCGTAAGTTCGCTTCACGAGCGAGAACCCAGTGTCGTCATCGCGAGAGCCTGACGCTTGTCCAACACTATATCAGTCTGTCCAACGTTCTCCGCAGAACTCGACTGAGATAGATGTGATTCTGCGGAGGTTGATAAGGGAACAAACGATGGAGAGAGGAATGCGTTTGCAGGAGGCGTAGAGATACCGAGATGTTTTATTGGTGACCCTCCCTTCAGTCTTCTGGGAGACGGAGTACCAAAGTCTTCTCGGGTAGTTCCTTGAATACTATGTAAGCTAGTAAGGATGTCCGTCGTCGGTATGGACGGTTCCGTTGGTCTCAGCCGAGGGGAAGCTTCAGGTGTGATTGCGGTTGACCTCGGCCTGAAACGCGGCTTTGTGAACATCGTACTGAGAGGTCTTACTCTAACCGCCTTCTTCTTCACATACTCATCAACAAGCATCCGTCTCAACACCATCCCAATCGGGTTCTTCAGTATCTCATGCACGACAGCGATCCCTCCCGTCAACCACTTACACCGACTCAAACTTTCACGAACCCGACCATCCAAACTCTTCACACCTCCACTCTCACCTAACGCGATCCCAGCAGGACTGGGGACAACCCACATTCGAAGAACGCGTTCGTCACGTTCTGTAGGACCCGGAACTCCTGCAACGGTGCGTCGATGACGAGTCCTTCAGGATGCGAGAGTAGGACTTGTTCAATCTCTGCTGGGGCAACTTGGGCGCCCTTTAATGGCCGACAGGAGTGGGATTTGATCATCGCCACCGACTTACCGGTTTGACCTACCCAGACGAGCCTGGCGAGAGAAGAATGGTAGATTGCACCCGCAGTAATTAGTTGCCCGCGACCGGATGACTAGAATGTTGGTAGTTGATCAATTAGACAGCTCATTAGGACATTAATATTTAGAGTATGTGAAAAGAGCACGGCAGACATTCAGCAGTAGTCAGAGTGTGATGGAATATTTCACACCACGTGATTGCGATTCTCAGCTAGCCAACAAGAAAGCGATGGAGCTTCATGAGTCACAGCCCCTTGCAACCTTGCTACGTTATCGTAAGCATGTATTGGTTTGTTTTCTGGCTCTGCACTATATCCACAATTTAATCACTATATTGTTCTTGAGCAAGACTTCTTCAATCCGTTTGACTAATACAACTTCCAAGAAATTTACACATGGGTGATGTGCCACAGCAGTGGTGAGCTACTGTAACATACAGTGTCGAAGTACACATTGTTTGAATCTTATTGGAGGGATAGACACTTTAGAGCCATCAATACAAATATTGATGAGGAGAAGAACGTGTAATAAAGGAACGACTTACCAGGAATGCATTAATGCACAGTGTTATATTGTGATAACACAAGTATAACAGGTGCAGAAACGTCTGCTGCAGTCTTAAGTTCCTCAGTAGACCACTGACGCCCTTTAGCAATATCAATTTGGCTTGCTGCCATTACCATATAAATTGCTCCAGCAGAACAAAGTGTAAGGGCAGCCTTCTCTTGTGGGGCAAGTCCAGTCACCTCGTCAATGACTACTGATGGGTTTCCACGGTATTTCTCCAATAGTTTTGGCTTCAGCGCAAGGTCGGCCATCAGTTTCTTCATCGCATCGGACGCCTGAAGGATCTGTAGCGTGTCAGGGGTAACACCCTTGTCTATCTGAGCAATGGTAGTACGCTCGTGAGAGCCATATACCGACGCTAGACTAATGGCTGGTCCAGTCTTCAATGGTAATGGTTGGTTGCCCCTCGTACGTAATCCTGTTGAATCCTCGAGTCCTAGCTCCCTTGCCATTATATTGCTGATCCCAGCGTCAACGCAAGGAGGCACGTAGAGTGTTGAGGTTGTGGTAAATGTCTTAACAACGTAATCCTTACGTAGATCTGCAACGGTGTACTGTTCGACCTTCGACGTCGATTGAGGGAGAACAGCACCAATATAGTGCACAACTTTATGGTTAGGACCAAAGTCTCTCTCGAGGCGGTCGACAAGGACATTAAATTTGCCATTCTTGGTATCAAGTTTATTAACTAGAAAAGCGCAGAATTTGAATCTATGTACTCACATCAAACACCATTGCATTAGCACCAATAGCTCCAACCTGCCAGATGATATTATGGGACGATGGAAGCAATGGTTTGTCTCTGGCCAAAAGGTCGGTCGCTTCGTATGACACACATCCATGACTGGCGGGATCAAATCCAATGTCGGCGAACATGTAATCTTCTGCCGATATTCCGGGGAGCGTTTGAGCCTTGAAGCCTTCCTCCCGTGCTACGGCAATGGCCCTGTGGGAAGGCGACACAAACACTCCCGGATGTCCATAAAATAGTCCAAGGACAGAATTCCCTGCTCTCACGTCGCGTAGCATGACCTTTCTCACTAATTAGTCTCACGAAACAAGAGCCTCGATGAGAAACTCACCTCGGCCATCTGGACATATGAATCATAGCGAAGCTTGTTTGTATCGTAGAAAACGTGTAAATTGAAGCACGTTCCGCTAGCATTATCATGGATGAACGCTTCCGTCGCTGGATCGGCGACAAGATAATAGACCTTTTCAGCCTCTTTGATATAGGACAGTGTCTCGAGGGTGATGTGTTTGATACTGGCGATACCGGTGCCAGCAATAGTCAGCGAGCCCTTTTTCTGTGCAGTCTCAGTGGAGGTAGCCATAGATGAATAGAGCGTTAAGAGATGATACATACTGAGTTCTGAGGGCTCGCCTTTTATACCTGTTTGCAGCTTGGTCTCACATCCTACGTTGTACTGCAGAACACAATCCGTACACCACTGCGTAAAATTGGAAGGGCACGCGCTTACCGTAAATGGCATCTTCACTTCTTCCAAGACCCTGCCGCAGCCCGCAACGCATGCTGCAACACATCTATTTTAACCGTCTGCATCTCTGTCTCTCGAGCCAATCACGTACTTTTTACGGACACATACTGTCATTGCCTGGCAGCCCGCAACACATGCATCTATTTTAACTATCTGCATCTCTGCCTCTCTAGTCAATTGGGTGCTTGTTACAGACATATACTGTCATTGCCTTGCAGCCCGCAACGCATGCTGCAACACATCTATTTTAACTGTCTGCATCTCTGTCTCTCTAGTTGATTGGGTACTTGTTATAGACGTATACTGTCATTGACCATTGTCTCCCCACATGCTTCCCGACATTTCCATCCCTTTGTTGATATGTTCACAAGAATCCAATATACCTCATAGGACTTCTGTTTGCCTATGTAGTATAAGTCTATGCTCTTGTTTATATGTTCACGAGATATTCTGCAGGACTTCTATTTGCCTACTCAGCAGACATATTGGAATATGGTATACAAACAAATTTGCATCATATTTTGATATCCCTACTGTACCATGTACGAATCTACATCCTTGATTGTTGATATGTACACAAGATTTCCCACAGAAATTCTATTTGCCTACGTGTGTTTCTGTCAACTAATTGAATAGGTCCATTTTCGAACTTGTGAAGGTCATGTGCACAGTTAGTAGCACAAATAATTGCCGTGTGCTACATTCCTAGATCACCATATACAGTTATAGAATAGAAGCTGAATACGAAAGCACAGTACATCTAATCTACTAATCAATATACAATAACAAATCATTGCCATGTAGGAACAATTGGAGTATTTAGTGCATTGAACTCGTCCTCCACGCTAGTCGCAGCGTTCACCGTCCCAACACCATGACCCAAATCAGAAGCAGAAGTAGTAATTGCCAATTCTATCTGCCATGCGCGAAGTAATTCCTGTGCTTCTGCCACCAGCAGCATTGCAGCCGTTCTTCTCGTCCATGTGTGCACGTCGGGTTCCTCGGCGTCGGTAATACAACCAGTGAGCTGACTTGCTCTACTAGACATCTGCCCTAGAGTGTCTGCGATTGAGTAGGGTAAATTCAAATTATTTGGCACTACATCGACATGCTTCATTAGAGCGTCAGGAATCGGGAGGAAGGTGCTATAGCCAAGGCAGCGTTGCACGACACGTATCCGTTCGTAAGTTCGCTTCACAAGCCCCGGAGAACCCAGTGTCGTCATCGCGAGAGCCTGACGTGCGTCCAACACTATATCAGTCTGTCCAACGTTCTCTGCTGAACTCGACTGAGATAGATGTGATTCTGCGGAGGTTGATACTGGAACAAACGATGGAGAGAGGAATGCGTTTGCAGGAGGCGTAGAGATACCGAGATGTTTTATTGGTGACCCTCCCTTCAGTCTTCTAGGAGACGGAGTACCATAATCTGCTCGGGTGGTTCCTTGAATACTATGTAAGCTAGTAAGGGTACCAGTCGTCGGTATGGACGCTTCCGTTGGTCTCAGCCGAGGGGAAGCTTCAGGTGTGGTTGCGGTTGACCTTGGCCTGAAACGCGGCTTTGTGAACATCGTACTGAGAGGTCTTAAACTCTTCCTCCTCCCTGAACCACCGAAACCAGCGTAACTCGTTAACGGATCTTCGTTTTGAAGAGTCTCATTAAGAGAAACTACCCGCTCATGCATGTACGTTCTCATTTGCATGGATAGGGGAGACCTACGCAGGCAAAGAAACTCTAACAGGGACCACGCTAGATAGTCCACAAAACGTGGGCGAGGGAAGTGTTGTGAGCTATTGCGCCGCTTAGGGACCGTCGGGGATGATGGCTGAGACGGGCCAGACGGCGCAGTTAGGTAAGCATCCGACGTCGAGGATGATGAACGCTTATGTCTCCTTTCAGACGTCTTATCAATTATGTCAGTGAAAGTTGTACTCGTCGCGGGAGATACGGAAGGGGACGGCGGCGCCGAAGGAAGCTGGGTGCGTAGCGCAAACGTTGCGTTCCCATCACGTAGCGTGGATCGAAGTAATGAGGCAACTCTTAACCATGCGCCAGGAAAAACAGTAGAAATATCTTCTTCTCCTCGTAGGACTACAGTTTTAAGCGTAACAAATGCCAATGCAAATCGAACAGATACGACTATGCCGCTCTGCGCCGATGGACGTCGTCGTGCTCTTCTCAACGATCCGCGCCCCTGGTCTCCTTCAACATTAGGGTCGGGAACGTCACTGGTGAACGAAGGAGATCGTCTGATAGACCCACGGGACGAACTGGTAGTCCCACCTTGCTGACCCTGAACAGCATTCATAGCGAATGAGAGTAGACGAACCCAAGCACGAGCGTGGGCGTCCTGACGCCAGCTGTCCGTCCATTGTGTTTGAGTAGCAAGCTCTGCGGTAGTGTATAGTTGCAGTATGAACGGCATAACTACACCACTGAGGAAAGCGGGCGAAGGATCTCTCCTCTCGAGTTCCGTTACAACATCGGACCCAATCAAGCATACTGAGCGAGCAAGAAGCGTTATGAGAGCGGGGACAAACTTGAGAGTAGACAGGACATTTTCCTGCGCTGCCAACTCGCATACCTCCAATGCAGCAGAGCAAATTTGAGTCACGACGACGTTCGCGAACTTCTTGTCATTTGCGAAAGTTGGAGCAGAGCATAATTTTGTCAAGCCCTTGAACAGACCACTCAGATCCAGTATACTACCATGAGCCCGTATGATCGGCGCGAACTCCTTGAGCAATGTGATCGCATACTTGATATCTTGTCTTTTCCCGAATGAATCTCCAATTCTTTCAAGGAAGAGGCGAACAGAATCAACGGACTCGGGCGGTGCCGATGTCTCTTTGAGAATGGTTTTGGCAATATCAAGTGCCCTATGTAGTCCCACGTCTCGGTGCGCTCCACCACATTGTACATACGATGAGAATATGAATAAGTAGTCAGAACGCATGACCTGCATATCACACGGCGAGAAAGGGTTGCCGACAGCTTTGGCCGACGCTATGATCTTCTCCTTTGACGTCTCGTCGGCTGCATCAGTTACTCTTGGTTTCGGAAATACGTTGTCGGCACCCTTCGTTTTGTTCGCCTTGGAGGAAACAATAGCTCCAAGCGCTTCCACAGCCTCTTTGAGAACGTTACGTGCGGAAGAAGATGCCTCGTACAAGTCCGGGACAAGATGGCGGAACAAGCGTACGAAGCATTGAGCTCGTTTAACCGTCGGATCATGAGCAATGACGGTCAGAAGCATCTTGACAATATTATCTGGATGGAAACGTTTGCTGTCGAAAATTTCCACAGAAAGAGAGCTCTGAAGCTTTTCTGCGCCTGTCTTGCTTTCCTTGCGCAGGGACGCCAGAAACATCTGGGGTCGCTCGTCTGCCGTAATAGCCAGGGCAGTTTCCTCTTCCTGAGTTTTGTTGGAATCCCGGATTCCCGCGGCATCATATAATGACGTTGAACTCGATTTCAGAGTGGATAAAAGGCGGTACATGTTACTGGAGATCCAGGCACCATCCGCGGACGATTCCGTGACAAGATTGGAAACCACCTGCAAAGCTTGATAGACGAAGACATCTTCATGGACCGCAAAAAACCGATGAACAGCGTATTGAATGGCTTCTCGGACACCGGAGTCACCCTCTGCTTCACAGTAGACCTTGATTAGAGCCGGCAGAAAAAGCGTGAACCCTGTCCCAGAAGACATGAGTCGTCGAAAGCGAGTACTTGCGATCATGTAAACTTTAACAGCGAGTTAGTTCTTCCCGGAGAGATTTGCACGCATTAACGTACCAATGAGCGCATGGGTCACTATCCCAATGTCATCACCATGCCGTAAGAGTATACGATTAACTCCATCAAGGAATAGTGCTAACTCGTCTCTACTATTCAGATGTCTTGTTAAACATCGAAAAACCTGCGCCACGAATAATAAATGGGTCCTCGAGAATGAAAGCGAAAGTCTAATACTAGTCCTACTGTTCTCGTGTAGGAATTTCTTCGACAATCGGCGAGGTATTACATCACTGGTGTCAACGAAACCGTCGATGTCTGGTAATGCCAAAGGCATCCAACTCTTCCGAACAACATGCACATCTTGGGGGCTCCGTTTCAGCAAGTCGACAAAAAGAAGGTTCTGCGACATCCGAATCATCGTCAAATGGACCAACGACTTTGGGAAGCTATCAAAAGGATTCGCACCGTCGTGCAGTCCTCTGGGGAACATAGGGCCAGATGGCACGGAGTCGGGGAAATACAATGAACCGGAGGGAAACAAGAAAACCTCGATCTTTCCTCGCCGAATGGCTCGCACGGACATCTCACTGACTTGTGGGGCAAATTTAGCGAGAACCGGAACAGAGCATGCAAAATTTCGGAGACTGTCTGGTACAGAAGGATCTTTCGCCAAAAACTTCAGGAATCCAGCCAAATGGTTGAAGACGTGATGAGTAAGACGAGGAGGTAGGACTCTGCTGAGATGCAGGAAGGATCGCAGAGTGGTCATCGCATTATCGATGGTATCTACGTTCCCCGACAGGATCTCCATGACTGGTCTGCAAACTACGGCGGGATCGTCACGCATATAGTCTATAAGCAAGCCACGAGCAACTGAAGCAATGGTGAAGTCGCTATCCAGTGCTAATTTTGCTAGCGGCACGAAAATGGCAACAAGGGACTGGACAAACACAGATCTGCGTTTTCCAGCATGAAAACTCTGCGAGGATGAGTTGCGACGCAAGAGCTTTCCATCGCCCCTAGGCGACGGGGATGGTGAGTTGCCAGAGCTTGTCGCTGGACTCGGACTCAGAGCCTGGTCAGAAAACCGGCTGTCGTCATTTACCGTATCGGAGCTCGAAATTTGATCCAGCTGGGTACCGCCTAGCAAAGACATTGGTGTCCTACGCCATTCAAGCTGTTGGTCTACTGGTTTTTCTTCATCGTCCCATCCAATCTCGTGCAACCGACGTCGAATGTCCAAAGGGAGCACTTGCCCTTTCCCTGTCGTGAATTCCTCGAGGTCATCATCTGGGATATATTTGCTATCGCCCACATCGGTTGCAACGAAATTCAGTGCAGGCCTTGCGAGCTTAAAAGGACGACGATAGTTTCGATCCGTTATATAGGTCACTGACAGCAGCTGAAAACGCCAGCTTGACAAAATGCTTAGTCTTTGTACAGTCGTCCTACGAGTTGCGGCGCTAGGACTGTATACAACAAAGTTAATGCTTTCTTCTCGATCAGACTGGGAAATATCACCTTTGAAGTCGAGCAAGCAACAGGTTCAAGAACTTGTCTTGCGCCTTCTCTGCACATTGCATGCAAATAAAGCAGGCCTACGTTCCTATGGTTTAGATGAAGACGAAGAAAGATGAGGAGCAAACGTACATGAATTACAGCCTTTGATTCTCCTAGCTGTAAACATTTATCCCACACAAGCGGTCCAAGGCGAGAGAAATCCTCGTGCTTTAAAGCACCGGACATCGCAACGAGTAATTCAAGTAGGCTAAAAAGGGAATTTCTTGGCAGAAGTCTCAATAGACTGAGACGGGCATCGACGAGGTTTTGTCGTGAATCAGATGAGCCATCCGAAAACGAATTGTCCCCGTGTGGTGACACGACGGACGTGTTCCTCCACTGTCGGCTGACTTGAGCAGTGAAAACGAGTGGCGGTATCACAACTCACCTGACTGGCTGGTCTCATCGAGGTCTTCGTGAGCGAATAAATGACCTCTAATCTTTCCCAAATCTCGTCGATTTCATCTCGGAGATCTTCGTTTGGGACGGGAAGTGCAGCAGGCCTGAGCTCTGGATCATCACTGTACTGCATTGCCCACGTAATAATCCGTGGAAGCCAGGCTGCTCTGGCCAGAGATTAGAAAAGACTGAGTCGGCAACGGCATGCAATGACTAAAGAAAACATACGATTTGAGCGATCGCGTGAGAAGCCTGATTTCGAGAAAAAGAGTACAGAATAGAATGCGCTGAGACAGTGGCAAAAGTAGGTTTTCCTCCTATTGGACAGTTAGTGTTGTCAAGGTCCGCGAAAAACAGGTCCATACCTTCGCGTCGATCAAAATTGATAATCGGCTCTCAAGGGTGGATACAAATTTCAGGACTTTCGCGATTGGCACGCCTGAAACCTAAAGTCCGTCCCGTAGGTTACGGTAAGCATCGGCAACGCGTGAATGCAGTACACACCATGCCAGCATCCTGAATTTTGCTGTGATCCTCTCTTATAATCCTGAGCTTCCCAATCAATTCCAATAGTACCACACTCTGCCCCAATCTCGCCTTGCCCCATGTTGGTGGTCGGCCCTCTTTCGCCTTACCTTTTCCCGGCACAGCACCACTACCAGGATCACTCATGAGCGCTACGCTCACCATCTCCGGGTCAGTCGTCCAGAAATTGGGCATGAACTGTGCTAGTGTAATAAGCACTGCAAGCTGGCGAGATATCGTCTCTTCCTTCGTAGACGCGGCACACACGAAGAGTGGCTTATAAAAAATCTGAGGATGCATGGCTGCAAGCGAAGCAAGCAGGCGCGACAGTGGCTCATACGAAGATGATGGAGGATCATCCACCATACGCTGTGCAGCACGTCCATGAAGATCATGTTTCGTCGAAACAAGGAAACAAGCGTACCTCCTGGAGTTGCGGGACCATTAAACCAATAACAACCTTGCGGCTGCTTTCGGGTATTATAGAAACCAGCCTAGTTATCATCGGGACAACAATCCTCCATTCAATGCTCAATGCCTATATCACCAGTAAAAAAAGAATCACATTCCTTTTATCACAAGAGCACGCACCAGATTCTTGAGCTCTCTCTGTAGAGCTTCCCGCCAAGGTGTGACCTTGCCGTGAAGCCAGTCGAGAACGATTCCCTTCAGCTCGGAATGGCGAAGGTCCGTAAAGGTTTCATCAGCGCCTTCTTCATCCACGTCCGAACCAAGCAGCGCTAACGTAACTTTGACAACTAAGTCACGGGTCTCCGCTACTAGCTCATCTGAAGACGTCAGCGACTCCATCTCAGGCAGTATTCGCCTGATAAGAAGTTGGGTGATAATCTTGTAATCCAATTCATCGAGCCTTGACGACTCTGACGCGCCTAACGAGTCCCGTAGCATGTTCAAAACAGGACGTAGGAACGCAATCGTTTTGCCCAGGTGTACTTTCGAACGCAAAGGAGTTGATGCTTTTAATGGATCCGGTAAAGGCCAGAATTTCTGGCGTTGTCAATTAGTATCCAGCATGGAAAAATGATATGCAATCTCACTTCGATGATGCCCAAACTTTCTTTCCTTTCGTCAGCAATTCCAACTTCAAGGCATGCCGCCATTGCCTCGATGCACAAACCCTGCCTCAGATCCTCCTCTGAATCAGATTTTAGAGCTAACGCCTGATATTTCCGTTCCAGTTCATCTAAATCTAGTCCTCCGCAGCCACCCGAGAATATCAGCCTTATGAGCTCGTGCAAAAACGATAAATCGTTCGCGTTCTCGACCGAAGGCATAGAAGTAGGTTGACTAGGGTTCCGACATAGTAGAACCAGTAAGGCGAGATTTGACATTACTGTCCGAAGAGCCAACGGTGATGCCAGTAAATTATCTTCAGACGTTAAAATACCATTTAATAAATGCAGGATATGAGTTCTTGTGTTCGAAGGATGGGCCGCTGCGGCCTTGCAGCACCATAGACACCGGTCAACCATTGCCTAAATAGATCGAAATTAAAATATGTACGAAATGTAACAAAATCCAAAAAGAAATGTACTTCTAGATTCGGTGCTCTCCACCTCCGCGCGACAGTCTCAAATATTTCCATAGACACTTGCCTCTCATCATCGACATTTTGACTGCTGCTTTGGCCGAGGAATGCAATAAGCAGAACGGAGAGAATTTCTTTCTCAAAAGGCAAGGTTCCATATATCATCCTCTCCTGCATCGAAAGGGAAGCATAGCGAGTGATAATAGCTTGGAGGTTAGTAAGTGCACCCGTTCGAGAACCAGCATGTACAGTAAGATTTGCCATGGAAGTCATGCCACGAAGCCCATGTTTAAATGAACTCGGCGCCGAAAGATTATTTGAACTCATATTGGTTGATAATGGAAGTGAAGTAGAGGACATAAACGGGAGGTGCAGTGTTGACCCTAGCGAGCTAGGTTGTGTTGCCTCTCGCTCCGGTTTTGAAGGTTTTGAATCCCCAAAGTGAACCGCCCAACAAGCTCTTTGAATGTCATCCGCAAACCTTCGCGTCAAGTCGTCGGCAACCTCGCGTGCTTCGTTTACAACCTGTCGGAAACCGAATCGCGCGGCAAAGCGGGACGGACGGGGCGTAGAGGGGCGGGATGTGCCAGGAACATGAGCAGACAGATTTAGTTGTGAGAATGAAGTGAAGCTGGGCGCAGGAGAAGATGCAGCTGGAAGTACATGTTGTCGTAATTGCTCCCATCGAATTTTGGACGGAGACACAGGAGCAGGTGGAGGAGAAGAGGACGACGAGCGTGGTTCGCCAAGCTCTTGGGAAGCTGTACTTTTCTCAGTCGGTGGAATCGACGGCAGGGATTCGGAGGCAGTAGCAGTTCTTGAAGGCCTCAGCTTCACAGACTGCATGTTCATGGACACTGCATAGTCTTCAAAGGGGTCATGGTCCTCTTTCGTTGGAGCAGGCGACGAAGCAAGCTCGTCGCTCACCCATGGTGCCTTTGGTTCCTTGACGGCCTGGGCTTCGGTCAAAGGTGGCAGCGTTGCTTGTCGTGCTTTTGCGTGATTGCCAGAGTCTTCACGTACTTCGGACTGGGACGTCTCGCGTCCATGGCTAGTGAACGAAGCAAGCGACGACAGAGACTCTTTCGATATCAGTTTCCGGACATTTGGTCTCCCACCAGATGGCCGTTTAGGTGGAGGTTTCGAACTCATCAGGAGCTCTGCTCCAAGTTGTGTTGTCTAGTGGATGAGTGCGAGAGCCAGGGCTACACGAGACTTATACTATACTGTACGCGTCGCGCCTCGACTCACGGTCGTGTCTTTATTTTTACCGCCATCTCACTCATTCTCATCTGTTCAAGTGCTTAAACATTCCCTCTTCGCACCCCAATCAGGTCACAAGAAGTGCAGGAAGTCGAAATCTTATTCACTTCAATCGGCGAGAAAGAAACGAAGAATTATTTAACTCAATCGAGAGAGTGCTATTACCGTTTCGTGGCTCTGAATGTTCTTTCACTCCGACGCTCAATTCAGGATTCTGCAGCCGTCATGTTCTTTCGTTGATTTATCTAGGATGTCTCATAGCTACGAGGTTTGCAGTGCGGTTTACTTCGTATGCTCTTGTCTTTCTCTGCTGTGCTCCATGAACCTTGCGTGTCGAACATGCTTAGGGTTGCCTCGTGTTTTTGACAGATTGCACCGTCTTGCACTCTCAAAGGGCCAATTCCCAACAGTAAGTCCTTATCCAAAGTGTCTCCAGGATTCGTCGTTCCTACGCCTCGGTTTGAACATATCACGACTGGCACAGTCCCATCATGAGGCTTCGAGATGCGTTTCGTCTGACCGTTGCATTATGCCAGGTGGAACGTGGATTTCTGTCTGTTGCACACTTCACGCAGCGCTTAACATCCAATTGCGGACGTGTCGTGATTCGTACGGTGCAGTGTCCCCAGTCAGTGTTGTTGACAGCGACGAGCAGCACGCGTCTTCACACAGACTAGAGAGGGCCGATCGTGTCTCAGATCCTGCCGACCAAACCTAATATCCTCTTCCTTGTTTTCTGTATCAGCCGCCAATCGTTTGAAGTAGCAGATTTTGCTTCCGCTGCCTGACGAACTCTAGAAGATATTGAATGATAAGCTTTACAACGGCGAGCGCAATCGCTCCATTCTTAGGACCTATAAAGCGCCGAATTTGATTCCCACCAGAGCGCATCGGCGTTTGTTTTTTATTCTTCTGAAGGCTTCCCCGGCACAACGGCCGTACAAAATCTCGAAGAAATGACAGCAGTAGCAGAACATGTTCAATCCCACGCGACACCGCCTACTGGACTTGAGGCTAGTCTGTTTATTTGTACAAGTTTGTCTCAACACTGCACGCGGATTTATTTTGCATGCATGTATGATTTTTATCAAGCTGTGCATCTCAGAAGCAACCAGACCGCGCTGAGAGCCGACCGCGGCATATTCTTGTTCCCGTGTTGGTAATCCAACCTGATCTAAGTGATCGCAATTTGTAGTCCCTTTCCTACTTCCAGTGCAGAACACAAATCGAATGGCTGATCTGTCTCAGGGCACAAATGTCTTCTCCAGCCACGCGTCGAGGCCCGATTCACCGCAATTAGCGCACCACTGCTCCAGACTTTGACTGTCTTTTGCAGCGTAAACGGATGATATCAAATCAGCTGGCCCCAGATTTTTCTTATATGAACCGAGCGGCACTGCCGGAATCCGGACTCTTAAACCTACGGCTCCGATATTACTGGCACTAAGGCGCAATTGATCTTATTATACTTCCGCAACTGGTGTACATAAATATCTGGCTCAAAAAGTCTGCAGACCTCTTTGACCGCTGTCCCCTCTTCCCCACTTCAACATTTCGCCTTTCTCAACTATCGGACGCAAGGCTCGCCTCGTCCTGGATCATTGTAGTCCACTATGACGGATGCCGTATCGCAGGAAACACTTCGTTTGCTGGAGCGGGCTATTCCGGTTGTACGGGCAAGTCAGTAAGTAGTTGGTGAATAATGCATTAGAGTCTCACTGACTTATAGGCAGGTACATGACGCTTTCTGGTTGCTCCCTTCTGTTGTATGATTACTTTTTAACAGTGAGTACACGTGCTCCCCCTCCCCGCACTAAAACTGATCAGATTTTTTGACAGCTAAACCAAGAGGTTTGTCGTCGTGTTCGCTGCGCTGGCACTCCAGACTCAATGGTGCCTAGATCGAACTTATCTGGAAGGCTCCTTTGAGCACCATCACGTTAATCTTTCTTGTAGTAAGTTTCTTTCAGATGTCGTACTAACTGTGGTACTTATCACTTTTTCCCCTGCCTTGTCCATAGAATCGATATACAATGTCAGTATCATGGCTTCCTGGTGCACCTAGACTCAGCTCACACATTCGTTAAGCCCTTTGATATTAGCGGTCGACATATACGGTACGCAGCACCCCTCCGCTCATTTCGCTGTTTCATCTCCGATCGAGCGCCTAACTTTTCGTGCCTGGGCTAATATAGATCGTCTTGGACTTGCAAATCCTCCTAGCGTTGCTGTGCGTCCTTCGGAATTTTATTATGAGCATTTACTAATTTGTTTCTTCCATTCTTCCTGCTTCTCTTGTTAGTTGTAAGTGTTTAGTCAAGGAATGTGCTGCCACCCGGTCCCTGACACAGGCTTGCTGGTCTACACAGTTGTAAAGTATGGGTATGGCTCGAAGGGTACCTGACGGTTGCCTCATTTATGAGCATGCATGGTGCGGATCGCCTCAAATTGTATGAATCGGGTCAAGGGGAAACTGAGCTTTGTTACTTGGAATAGCTCTCGTTGCTATGCGTGTCCATGCACTGTTTGGCGGAGGGAAACGCGTGAAGATGATGCTCTGGGCCGCATGGATTGTGTATGCGGTCCTTACGCTTATCCTACTAAGTGTGGGCCTTTCACACGGACAATGTGAGCATGTTTCTTCGTCTTTTTCTGCGTTCCTGTTCCATCTTCGCTTCCCCCCTTTTCCCCTTCGCTACCTCTTTACCACCTCCTTCCAAGTCTTTCGTGCACTGCACGGCGAGTAAACGGTGCATTCCACATATTCCCACGTCGTTTTATTTTGAGCGTCGGTGTATCTACCACATGAACCGGGCGCCCGGCAGGGTCGTCCATGTCGTTATATCACCTCCGCATCTTCCGCTGATTTCCGTTTCCTGATTGATTTCTACAAACTTTTCATTCATTTCCTCGAAAGTCTATAGTGTATACTGATATATTCATGATCATCTAGCGTCACTGACGGTCGAGCCATATTTCAACACATGCTATGAAGAGGTTCGTCCGCATAATCTCCCTCTGCTTCATTTTTCATGCCGGCCATGGGAGTTTCGCCGGTATGATGCGGCGCGTGCCTTGTAGCGCCTGATCATGTCCATCGCGCCGGCAATAGTTTATTTCTACCTCAAAACGCCACTGCATATGCTGACGTGATGTTAAATTTTTAATGACAGATTTCGTCAATCTTATGGACCGTATGGCTCCCCAGTATATTCCTGGAGAGCTTGATGTTCACCATGACGACTCTCAAAGCGATCCGCGAGGCACGACAGAACTTATACCATCCTATATCGTCGATTCTCTATCGGGATGGGATACTGTACTTCCTTGCCATTTCTGGTATGTAATGTTTGCGGTCTCCTGTGCAGGACCATTATTAAGGACGAATGCCCTTGTAGTGGCAACATTTTTCTCAATGTTCGTCTGGTTGCTTGGTTCGGCGGAGTACGAAGGTCTCGCCAAATAGTAAGCTTTACTTATTTGACCCTCATCGTAGAGAACTTCTCAACTTATTATTATGTGTAGCTGGGCAACGGCGGTGGTAAACGTAGCGGGCTCTAGACTTGTGCTAAGCCTCAAGACTAATGCACGCGCGTTGCAATCTTCACGAGCTCAGACGGCAGTAGGGCAGTCGAGGTATGTGCTTTCACTATAGGTATCTCTGGTCACGACGCATTTACGCTGTTCCTTTCAATCAAACAGTAGCTTCGTGATTGGCACGATGGGTACCTACTTCGACCGGCCACTCTCAGACAGCTGCGGGTTTTCAGATGACTGCCTCATTCAATCCGACGATGAAATGATGATGTACGAGCTACCCCAGTTAGGTTCAGTGTACCCGGAGGCTACCCAGACGCACTGGGAAGCGATATGAATTTGTGGCTTTACAGCTTTCCTTCGTTGCTTTCACTTTCTTTCTCTGTCCCTTTCTTCTGTCTGGTTCTGTCACCAACATTCTTTGTTCTTGGTTTTCGTTACTGTGAAGGTGGAAAAGGTGTAACAATTATCTGTATTTTAGACCGACTGAAAACCTCCTGTATCCAAAAGTGCTGTGAAATCCCGTTAAGCTAGTTTAGAGTATCGCCTATTATTTCTTGGTGTTCATGAACAAGCAGTGCTTGTGTACCCAATGAATAATATTATTAGTACAAGGATGACCAACTGACGTTCTCGATCCTCAACTGAATTAGAACGAGGGATCCATGCTAACCAATTGGAGCGAATCCAAGTCAATGTGACGTCAGACATTGCATTCATAGCGCGTTCCTTGCTCATTGGTGATCACTCAAAGAGTACCCCACATTCAAATAAATAGAAATATGTCATTTTGGTTTTACTTATAAGCAAACACGAACTTGTCGGTCACCCTCTTCATAACCACCACCTGATTGCGTTTGCGCCACCTCGGCTGGACAAAGCCAGTCGTCCGCTGTATTGCATTAAAACATGTCGTCCTCGATGTTCATTCGCTCCGCACGTCGTGCTGTTGCCTCAACTTCTGCTCCGCGCTCCGTCGCGTCATCATCCCGAACAGCCGTGTCACAACTCAGATTGTACTCAAGGCAAGTCTCTCAGCATTCGAATATTGTCTCACTTTCTTACCGACGCTTTACAGCACCGTACATGACAATGACCCAGATGTTCTCGAAACTGAGAAAGCTAAGAATCTCTCCGGAAAACAACATAAAGGCTCTTCGCCACATGAATCTGCACCAGGGTGGAATGAGTACCTCGCATCCGCAAGCGAGGCAGCTGTGAAAGCAGATAGAAACGAAGCCGGTGACGCGGAGACACTACAACGAAAGAGTGTCGAGCATATCCGCGCGCGCCACCATGCCGACGACGTCACATCGGGGACCGTAGAAGCCGAATACGAGCGGGACGAGGTCGAAGGCCCATTGAAAAGCGCGTTAGGTACGGTAAAAGAGACCGTCGAGGACGTTTTTGTTGAAACCTCGACCAACTCAAGGACCAATAAGGTGTAAAGCTGTGAATGTGAGTCGGGCGTCCGCACGTAGGTTTACGGGTGGAAAGTGAGACAGCTGATTCGTAATTGGAATGCAGAATTGTGCTCGTGGACCAGTACATCCGCTTATAGCTGCCAAAGAATGCAGGTTATGTATTTGTATCTTCTTATTGCACTCTTCTAGTTTCTCCGTTACCCTAAATTATATACATTCACATTTGAATCATATAGTTTTACTACTTGGCTTAGCTTGTGGCTGTGCGATAATGCGTCAGGTGATGTAAAGTCACATGACTATCTGTTCCGAGATTCTGTGCGACGACGGAAGCAATTTCAAAAATATCTTTGGCAAGTTTCTCAGCTTGATGGACGAGTTAATTTCAAAACTTCTGGCCGTTATACTAAATTATTATTAGGTGCGTTTGAGCAGAAAGTGCATGTTTGATTTAATTGATTGGTAGTTAATATTCATTGCTTCCAATAGCTGCAGAGGGTAGTCGTCAAATCGGACTTAGTGACTTGGCAGTGGTGTATTAAGACGGAGTCTTTGTGTGGCATGTAAAGACAAGTCTTCTCCTATCAACTCCGTTCATAGATAAAACTTGCACTAACTGTATATGCGGTAATGAACTTTTATGTGACAAGTTCCTTGCTGAAATAGTGAAAATCTGTGAATTTTCCGGACCGTCTGTATCTCATGATCTCCTTTAGCGCGTAAAAGTAACAGATTTCACTTGATTGTTTCTTCTCATGGGAACATCTTTCTTTGCAGTGTTACTGGATTTTGTCAGAAGGCATGCTCGTGTGACTATGACAAGATTTTTACAGACTATGATTTATTGTGAAAGTCAAACGATTCCGCATCGGAGGAGATTATTCAAAGGTCGGTTTGTGTTCCATACCCCTACTCGCGATGTAAGTCTCAGGCCCCTTTTCAGACAGAGTCAGTGTAAGCATCGTTCATGCATAATAGTATATATGCAATTTACCGTTCTATTCTTGAGCATAGAGTAACCCTTTCTTCTAGCGTACCATTCACCTTGCGTCACTCCTGGGTTATATTTTGCCTTCTCCTCGGGTGTCAAGTGACTGAGTTGTTCCTTCACCATATTGCTTTCCTCCAGGGCTCTAAGGAGTACACGACTCGACGGGCGCGAAAAGAATACTAGAGACCAGCGTGGAAATGCGCCTTGTTCGCCCGGTGGCGGAACAACGCGATGCATGTTCGAGCGTAAGATTCCACTAGAGAATACGGAGAGCGAATCTCCGACGTTGCAGATAGCATGACCAGGAATTGGTAGTATATACTGCCATTCTGGACTATTCGGAGGAAGGACCTCTAGTCCACCGAGACGATTATGAAGGAACGAAAGTGAACCGACGTCCGTGTGCGAACCGAGTGATACTTTGTCCTTATTCAGTGCGTTATCCATATTCATATGCTTGGGCGGTGTCCTGATGACTCGGCACTCGGAACCACTCTTTTCCATGGGTGCGTGAAGCGCGAGTAGCGTACCTTCCGGGAGACCAAGTTGCTTTTCGAAGATTGAATACATGGTACCGATGACTTCGATTGACTTCTTCACGAACGGAGTGATAGTCGAGCGCATTCGCACATTAACTGTAGATGGATAAGTACGATTGATTACGTCGGGATACGCCAGAGCATCTTCCTTCGAGATATTAATAGCTTCATAACTGTCGGGATTACCATGCGCATTCGTTGCAGTTGCTCCCAACGTTTTGTATCTACAATCGTTGTTAATGTGCATGTTCTAAAGAACGAAACGGCCCATACCCAAAGAAGTTGAGTTCACTAGTCTGAACGAACTTCATTTTCTCTTCAAGTAGGAGGCTTAACGTCTCAGCACCCATCTCAAACATCTCTTCAACTTCGTGGTTCGCCCCGTGGTTTTTCAGACTAAACCCATGAAAGTAAGCGTAAAAGACCAGACGAAGAGTATAGCCTCGACACTTACTACCAGAATCCCAACTCCGTCGCAGCCTTCCATAGCTTACCAATCTCCTCTGAATCTCCCGACTTCAGAAGCTCATAGTCAATAACCAACAGAGGATGAGTAGGGATGTTATCCGGGAAAGGCGGGAGGGTTAGACCGGGCATGTTGAGTGGAGATACCTGTGGGTACGCATATCGCTGCGATTTATATATAGGGTACGGCAATAATAGCATTCAACTTAGTCCATGAACTCTGTGCAGATTGAGTGTTATAGGTCATCCGCGGGGCCTCAGCGTGCGAACTTCAAGTAAGAAGGGAATACAAAGGCAATCAGTAATCCATTGCAAGAATAGCATCGACATTAGATGGTACTAGATGGTAGATAGTCAAGCGGGTGGTCAAGTAAGATGGAACGAAAGACCCCAATGCTATAGGCTCGGGCAGTTTTCTTCAACGCATATGACAAGCGGACGGAAGTTCCAATATATAGATAATAGAAGGCCAGGTAGTGAAGTAGAGTTACTGGGAATCAAGTCCAGAGCGGATAAACGTTTGGCAGACAGATCGCGCATTCGGAACGGAAGATCGCGGTCAAGAATCAAGATTAGTGTTGTTTTCACATGTCGATCTTTCAACATCACGAAAAAGTCTTAAGTATTGTACTTGCTTGTAATCCTATACATTTTGTACCTTTTATAAATTTTGTCAATGTTAATATAATCTTCATAGGGGGTTAAGCAAGGAAAGTACAATGTTAAATAAGTAAGTAAGAATACTTGTAAAACTTGGCAATTTCCATTATAATTGTATAAATTGTCAAGCTATACAAGTGATTATAACATACTTCCTAAGATTACAAGACCAAGACATACTTATTTATTTGAGAAAGTATAATGTCTGCTTACAATCCCCATAAGTTACTACAAGCATTTGAACAGCTTGTTTTGGCTTTGATTACAATTTTGTATTAAATAATTAATAAAATGCAATTATATTTAATTATAGAATACAAAAAGATAGTAAATAAAACATTATTTCTACAGCCCCAATCCCTACACCACCAGCAGCTTCTGCCTCGTTCTTTCGCAAGCAGGATTCGCGTCAGTAAAGGATTGATGCATTCTTGGGCCGTTCGATGTAGTCTTCGTCACTGCGCCTTGGTCGTCACCCAGTCCCTGCAAAGTTGAATTGCGTATGTGTGTGACTTGTGAGGTTGAGCAGGTTGTAGAGGTTGAGGCTTCGCCTGTGAGACAGGTTTAGAATGATTAGCAAGTGACAATAGGAAAGAAAAGATGGACGCACCGCGACGGCGTGCAGTAAGTGTGAGTGGTGCATGCAGGTTGAGATCCGGAGTGTTGAACGAGTTGATTCGGACTGTGGACGAAACAGTGTCTGTGTGCGTGTAGTCTATGGTTTATCTACAGCGTCCAATGGAAGGTGTAGTAAACTGAGTCGTTGATTGCAAGGTGTATCTCTAGGACGTTCCAGCTCGAAAGGTGAAGGTGAAGTAGAAGGCAGATGGACTCGCCTCAGGTGGGGAGTGGTGGGTCACTGCTTCCGTTCAAAATGGTGTCATGCACAGCACTAGGGAATGTAAATGCATGCAGTGTGAGCCTATCAAGGATGATGTTAAACATGGAATGGGTAGAGAAGGAGAGTGGGCGGGGGGTCGGAGAGAGGATTGTGCCTTGAGAGTGGTGGTACATGGACGTTGTTGCAAGCGTGCTCGTGTGTGCTCATTGATTGTTGCTTGTGTTGCTGAGCGGGAAGAAGTATGCGAATGCATGTAATTATTGAGAAGTCGTTTGGCATTGATCAACAATGTGGATGCATGAATGCAACTGTAAAAAAAGAAGGCAAGAATAATAAAAAGGAGGACAACAAAGGAGAGGCAATGCAAGAGGCAGAACAAGGAGTAGGAGGGATGAAAAGGAGACAAAAAGTTGGGAGGAAAGGGATGAGCAACTATTGTGTGTGTTATTATGAAGTGGGCTGGCTGCTTACAATTTACACTGAAGGATGGTGTAGCCAGCTGGGTTGTGTTGTCACAGGATCTGAGGCTCAGCACAGGCATTGTAACAGCAGATTGGAGAGACAATGTAGTAATGTTTATTGTCTAGGTGGTTGCAGGCAGTGTGCCTGCTGGAGGACGCTTGTAGGCAGAGGACTGGACTGGAGAGGACAAAAGCAACAACATAGTGTTGGGGGAAGAGGGTTGGGGGAGATGGTGGAGGTAGGAGGAAAGGAGTGACAAGAGCAAGTGCGTCATTATATGCTCTCGATCTTCAGTATTCGATTATGTAAGCACTTCGATATATAGTTTAATAGAAAAAATTATATTATAAGCCTAACAGGGTGATTGTTAACAATATTAATATATATAATTACATATTATTGTACTAAAAGTATTGTAATTAACTTACAAGTACAATGTATTACTTTTATGACTATTATAATTAATCAACTATTGTTACAAATAACTTATAATATAATTTTAACAGATTACAATAAGAGTTGAGTACTTGTACCTCACATGTAATGTTGTAATAATACTATTAGTAAGCTTACTTGCTCTAAAACATGTTTGTAGTTTAATAGAAACTTTGTATATTTCTTACATTTATATACAATCATTATAATTACATTACAAGTAAAATATAAGTATTATTTTAAAATGTAATGCTTATGAAATCATTTTATAAGATTACTTTTGCTATTATTAAATACATTTGTTGCAACTTTTTTCTGATGAAAGAGCAGCAACAGATGTGGAAAGTCAAGTTGTAAAGCTAATACACTTGAAAGTCTGAAAAATATCCTATACAGAGTCCTTTACAACCAACCTCTGCTTAGGGTTTATAGTATTAGGAGTTCCTCTAGCTTCCCCTGTAATATTATTAAATCATTCTTACATATTTTATAAGCTTCAATTATCCAACCTTCTACAAAACTTGTGTTTGAGTTAACTTATTGTTTGTACATTTTCCAGAACCTATTGTTCTCTTCAACACCTTCCTGTTTATTTAGCTTGACATACTGTTAAGATGAGACTACACAAGAGTATGTCTCAGATGATATAAACTACATTACAAGCAATGACAAACAATGATGGAATACCTTCCATCATACATTCTACATCTGAGACATACCTACATAGTATATATAGACTAACTAATCAACAGACAATGAAGCAAGCTGCAAGAGAGTGAGCTGAGTCCACTATCCCCCCTCTTTGTGTGATCTCTCTAAGCCTCTCACATAACCTCTTTCCCCCTTTCTTAACAGGTTATGAGCCTTGAGCTCCCTGTCTATACTTTATCTACACTCTACTACATCTATGCTCTATACAGTTCTATACATCACATGCACACACACAGTATACTACAACACAGAACTCGACTCACCTGTCTGAGTATCCCAAACACAAATCAATACACTATGGACA
>NW_006760387.1:1895459-1900116 GCF_000271605.1 Fomitiporia mediterranea MF3/22
CAATAGACACTGTAGGATTAGAAGTAAATAAAGTAAGAAAAGTAGAAAAAGTAGAAAAAGTAGAAAAGATAAATCAACAAAATTATTTATTAGAAAGAAAAAGTTAGAAAACAAAAGTGGATAGTTCTCCTATTTCTTCTGATTCTTTTGATTCTTCTCTTCACACTTTATCTGAGTCTAAATCTGCACAATCCAACCTGCTACTTCTGTGTTCTAAGATCTTAGAATGTTCAGAACATTACTCAGCCCTGTTCACTACTCAGTAGTTTGTCTGTAGTATCAAGTAGGGATAGCCTCAGCTGAGTTCACAGCTGAGAACATGAGTCTGTCCTTGTTGAAAGAGAGAGGTTAATAAGGAAATGTTGGTACATATACTCACCCTCTTAGACAACAAGGCTGTACAAGCTATACATTCCCTTTAGAACAAGTAGCAGTTTATCTGAGAATGTTCTGAGTACTAGCTCTAGGTCCCTGTCCTCTTGGCTCCCTTCTTAGGATCCCCTTAGATTCAAACAACAGCTCTAGTAGATAGTAGATACACTAGTTTGTACATTAATAAGGCCTTTGTATAGGAACACCACCTCCCTACTTAATACATTCCTCTTCTGATCCTAGTATACAATGTGGACAGAACCCTGAACCAGAATGGTTGGATCACCAAGTTTGTCCAACTATAGATGACTATTCAGGATTATGAGGAAAGTATTGAGTTTAGAGTCACTAACCTCAGAAAGACAGATGTCTTCATTAGATTTGAATGGCTCAAGGCTCACAACCCTACTATTGACTGGTTAGAGTAGACACTTGTGTTTAATCAGTGTCCTGAGTCTTACAACTACCTTACACTATTGTTCTGAGTAGATACAAACACTTTTAATGTTACTAACAGTTCCAATAAAGGTGACTAGTAGTTCTTCTTCAACTAGGATAGATATGTGGATACATATTCTAGTCAATACAGAATAGAGTCAATCTGAAGAATGTCTGAGACAGAACCAGTCTAGAACCCTCTCAGAACAACTCTACTCTAGAATGTACACAGACCCAGCCTGCTGGATTTTGTCTGAGAGTTCTCTGAAGTCTTTAGTAAAGAGGAATTCAACCAGCTTCCTAAACACTGTCCCTAGGACTATACAATTGAATTGACTAAGAGTTTCCAACCTAAGGATTACAAGGTCTACCTACTCAACAGAGACAAGTAGGAGGCACTCAACAAGTTCCTTTAGGAAAATCTTCAGAACAGTCAGATCTAACCCTCAAAGTCCCTTATAGCCTCCCCTTTCTTCTTTGTCAAAAAGAAAGATAGGAAGCTCTACCTAGTCTAGAATTATTGTTGTCTTAATAAGGGTACTGTCAAAAACAAGTACCTACTCCCCCTGATTCAGGAGCTCATTAATAAGATGTATACATTTAGGGTTTTCACTAAATTGGACATTTAATAAGGATACAATAATATTCAGATTTGAGACAGAGATGAGTAGAAGGCTGTATTCTGAACCAATCACAGATTGTACAAACTGACTGTAATGTTCTTTAGACTAACTAACTTGCTTGTAACATTCTAGTCATTTATGAATCACATCCTTGTGGATCTGATTAACTTAGGGTACATTAGTGTGTATCTGGACAACATTCTGATCTTTACCCAGACAGTCAAGCACTATTACTGACTGATCTGAGCAGTTTTACAACAGCTCTAAGATAATAAACTGTTCCTCTAAGAAGTAAAGTACTCTTTTACACAGGAGTCAGTAGATTATCTGAGCTTTGTGATTGGTAGAGGAAAGGTCTGTATGGATCCAGCAAAAGTGACTACAGTTTGGAACTGGCTACAACCTCAGAACCTGAAACAGGTCCAAGTGTTCCTTAGGTTTGTAAACTACTACTAATGCTTCATTTGAGGCTTCAGTACTATTGCCTGGCCCCTTCACAATCTCACTAGCAAGGATGTTCCTTAGTAATAGGATGATCAGTAGTAATCTGTGTTTGAGTCCCTTAAGCAGGCTATTACTAGCAAGCCTGTATTAGTAGTTTCAACAGTTGTGAACAAGTTCTGAGTCAAAGCCAACTCTTCTGACTTTACAAATAGAGTAGTACTGTCCTAGTTCATTGACAGAAAGTAGTGTCTGATAGTGTTCTAATCAGAATCCCTCTCTATAATAGAACAGAACTACTCTATCTATGACAAAGAACTCCTTACAATTGTCTGTTCCTTAGAGGAGTAGTATTAATATCTCCTCAGTACTGTACAGAAGTTTGAGATTTAGAGTAATCACCTTAATCTCTAGTACTTCCAAGCACTCTAGAAGCTCAACTACTACTAAGCCTACTAGATGTTAGAACTGTAGGACTTTGACTTTGTACTGACTCACAAACCCAGAACACAAATGACAAAAGCCAATTTACTCTCAAGACAAGTAGGTTATAAAAGGGGGGAGAATAATAACAAAAATCTCATTCTCCTAGACAATTCCTGTTTTACATCCAAGACAATCCAAGAGATCTGACTCAAATCTAAGGATGTTGACTTTGTCACCTGTATACAGTAAGCTCTGAGACACATACAGGACCAGGTTGTAGTAAAGCAACTAGAGAAGCAGGCTAGGGATTGGGAGGAGGATAAGGATGGACAAGTTTACTAGGAAGGCCAACTGTATGTTCTGAAGGATTGGAAACTGTAGGAGGACATTGTCTGAGCTCATTACAACAATCTGACTGTAGGACATTCAGGCTAACACAAAACACAGGAACTCATTACTCAGAACTACTAGTAGTCTAGAATGTAGAGGGAAATCCTAAAGTATGTAACTAGTTATAATATGTGCCAACAGACTAAGGCCTACTAGACAAGGGTTTGGGCTCCCCTACATCTGTATCAGATCCTGGATCACTCTTAGGAAGAAGTCTCAGTAGACCTGATTGGCAAGCTACCTAAGTCTTAGGGTTACAACACTATCTGTGTAATTGTTGACTGATTCTCTAAGCAAGTCTACACAGTTCCAACCTGAACAGAACTCACTTCTAAAGGTATGGTGCACATTTATTAGGATTACATCTTCCAGTTGTACAGACTCCCTTAGAAGCTCATTCATAATTATAGACTGTAATTTGAGTTGAAATCTATACAGGACTTGTATGTGCTTCTCAGAATTCAAGGGAACCCTTCTACTACCTATCACTTATAGACTGACAGTCAAACTGAGTAAGTCAATCAGGAGATCAAGCTCTACCTCTGAATGTTTATCAATCATTAGTAATTGGATTAGTCTGAATAGCTAGCTCTAGCAGAATTTGTACACAATAACTGACAACACTCTACAACAGGACAGTCCCTGTTCTTCCTCAATCATGAGAGACATCTGTACTAGGGGACAGTTCCAAACCAGAACAGTAGTTCTGAATCTGTAACAGACTTTGTAGAACAGATACACAGAACTAGGGAGGACACACAAGCTCTTTTGGAAAAGGTAGTATAGGTTATGAAGTAGAACTATATTATGAGATGATTAGTTTATCAACAGACAAACCACAAGACAATGACTTCATAATGTCTTAGTTAGAATACATACAATATAAGGACAAGAGACACTGAGCAGTCAATCATCACCTCACCCCTTGTCTATGCATGCCCCCCTTAAGTTCTCCCTCTCAACAGGTTATGAGCCTTGAGCTCCCTGCATACATGTATCCACTGTACACTCTAAACTCTTTACTCACATACATTTGCACACATTTGCATCATGGTTCCCCCACATACAGATACACACTGTAAACCAGCCAATGTACCCAAATACTTTGGTCAAAACATTACAATGCTTAAGACTGAAGCAAACTACAAGATGTGGCACTACCACATTGTTTCTAGTGTTACAGCTATGTGCTTCGAACACTTACTAAAGGATGAACTGCAGAACAAAGCTGAGAGGGAGATGGCTAAGGCCATTCATGCATGTATAGTCAATAACATTGCTGACACAATATTGGCAAACTATATACACTTCAATACGTCTATCCCTCAGTTAATGAAAGCACTTGAAGAACACTTTAACCCTCAGACAGCATGTAAAAAGGCTATCAACAAATCAGCACTGTTTATTTGTAGAGACCATGTAAAACATTTCAGACATACATTAGACAGACTTGAGGAAGCATACACAACTCTGTCTGCTAACAGTGATCCACCACACGACTCTACATACAAAGCAGCAATATTGCTTACTACTCCTGAGCAATATACACACATAGTAAATACAATAATACAATCTACTGATGCCCAAAACAAAGGCAAACCAGTCAATGAACATAAGAAAGTCAAACTGAAGCAACTAATCCTTACATTACAGAATGCCTACAATGATTACTGTGCTAAACGAGCACAAGATTCTAATGATCAGACAAAGAATAATGCATACATTAATACAATGTATAAAGTCAATAAGTAGAGGAAATTCAATCTGCCAAATCTGTTCAATCTGACAAAAGCAAAATGTTTCAATTACAGAAAAACAGGACATTTCTCTAAGGAATGCCACAAACCTCCTACTGAAGCTACAAAGCTTGCACACACTAAACATCAGGCTAACATTGTATATAAAACAAATCAAACTGTAGAAAACACAACAAACACATTTATTATTGAAAACCCAAACAAAAACAA
>NW_006760387.1:1906244-1967502 GCF_000271605.1 Fomitiporia mediterranea MF3/22
AACAATATGACTGAATAACAAATAATAAAACAAAACAAGCAATTGCATTTATGATTTAAATATGCACATATATGTACCTATGTATGCCAACAAGATTCTGCAGGTCTCTGAAGCATTTACAAATTATTTAATAACATTTACAAACAATCTATTGTGATAACAATGCTGTTATTGAACAATATATTACAAACGAACAAACTAATTAAATATACTTAATTAATATAACATTGGACGAACTTAACACAAAGTGGATGACATTTGGAACAGATGGTACATGGAACGAACAATGCATTACTACAATACTAATAATATTATTATTAACTACATCAAGTTATAAACGTGTTACACGAACGAACAATTGTACAATGCAGTTATAATGATTAAACTATCTATACATACTATAAGCAAACATCTTACAAGTCTACTAGACCTAGTAAGAGTTTGAAGGGGAGTGTTAAGATGAGACTACACGAGAGTATGTCTCAGATGATATAAACTACATTACAAGCAATGACAAACGATGATGGAATACCTTCCATCATACATTCTACATCTGAGACATACCTACATAGTATATATAGACTAACTAATCAACGGACAATGAAGCAAGCTGCGAGAGAGCGAGCTGAGTCCACTATCCCCCCTCTTTGTGTGATCTCTCTAAGCCTCTCACATAACCTCTTTCCCCCTTTCTTAACACATACATACAGCATTCTGTTTCAGTTTTTCTTTGCTGTGCTACTGTAACTACTAAAACTTCCTTCATTAACATCATATTTTCGTCGAATTCAAGTTGCTTTAAAATATGGACAACTGCTAACTGGAGCTTTGGGTAGTAAGAGTATACTTATTTTCAAAGTAATTTGCTATTATTAAAGTAATTGTAAGACCTAGAAAAGAAAACTATTATATTATCAAGTACTAAGTATTATACTATTTTATACTTGGTACAAGTGTACCAATCATTTATATTCCTTCCGTGTACTGCGTTTGGAAATTTCCTCATACCTTGCCACTGCCTTTCTTTGAATGTCTCTGAATTTACTCAAAATTTGTTTCTCTTGTTCACCGATTGTGGGTTGATCTTCTGAAAGTGTTGCAACAGCTTGAATTGTGGTTAACTTGTCCGTCCAGTAAGCTATACCCTTCTCGGCCTGCTTTTTACACTCTGTGCGTTCAGCTATCAACTTCTGAGCCTTCTTCATATCTTTCCCCCAATCATCAGCTATTGTGTAGCCAGAGTTTGCTATGGCTTCTAAGCGAGTAAAAGACACCTCAACTCTGCCTACTACTTGTATAGATACGGAGGCATCTGCACCGTCAATTTCATCTATTCTTTGGTTTAAATCAGCAATACAATCGTTAACCTTTTTCATGATGTCCCTCAATGCATCAACAGGCTTCTTTTTATTCTCCCACTCAACTATTTCGGATTCAGCTGCCTGCATCTGGGATTGCCAATCTGTGATCAGGGTGTTGCCCATCTTTTCTGTCTTTCTTATCTGCTCCGGCCGAGGAAAACTTTCTGTCTGACTTCTTACCTTGTCCTTTCTTGAATTACTCGGACTCCCTCATTTTCTAATTGCTTGTATAGGCTGACCCTGTTGCATGCCTCTGATTGTCAGTACTTCTGCCGGTCGAGTGAGCACAGTATGAGATATCATAACTACGTACATTTCCCAGGACAGTTGTCTGAGTGCTTTTCTTTCTATCTGAGCCTAAATCACTCTGATATGCCCGATCCATTTCTTGGATAGGACGTTTTTGTCTGCTTTAAGTCAAGAGTAAGAATTTGTTTCTTGGCACAATCTAGTTGGATGGCAATTCAGCCGCAATATAATTCTGCCCCTACACGTTCTAGATTGCATATGTGCACATGCAAAGGTAGGGGATGATGCTTACCTAATTCTTACAACCGAGTCGGCCCTCGGGGCGATATGCAATATAAAAAGCACAATATGCAGGATAGAGTCTGAAACGAAGGGAAATGCCTACCCGTTTTCTATCTTTCCTCTCTGACAATTTGGACCGAGATTTCTTTCGTAAATTCTGTAACCTTGGTCAGCTCTTCTGTCGGATGAGCCCGGTCCCACATGACACAGCTGAATGCGTACTAGATGTAGGGCTCGGTACTGTACCGTATACGGATACGGGCCGTATAATACGACCCTTATACGGATACGGCTCGTATAATACGGTGCCGTATTTCTGAACCCGAAAACCTATACGAATACGGTACGGCCGTATATGGAACGTATACGCCATATACGGATACGGCGTAGTTGCTACATTTACCAAGGTGTAGCATGAAATGTAAGGGGCTACATCATTGTGATATTACCTCTTTAGTATAGTAATATTGAATTCTACCTATATTATGCCTTAATCTACATGAAATGTATAAAATTTGACTTATTGACATTTTGTTATGTAATTTAGTCTGTGATATTTGTCATAAAGTCGAGTCATGTGATGTACCTATATATCGGAATATATATCAGATTGCACATACTTTTACAATAATAGTGCTGAATTTATTAGTAAATGCTAGTATAAGTGTCTGAACATTGAATACTACTTATTAGAGCTTCAGTATTATGTTTAGAGCAAGAGTTTCTTTCATTTAGTAGCTGTATATCGTATACAGGCGTATACGGTCTGTATTATACAGACTATATACGGTTACGGCCCGTAAAATACGTGCCGTATTTTTGAGTCAAATTTTTTATACGGATACAGTACGGCACTGTATATGAAAAGGCCGTATCCGTATAATACGGTACGGGACCGAGCCCTAACTAGACGTAGTTGTTCTTTTACTGTTCTATTATTATTTCAGGAATGAAGATCAAATCATATTTCTGTAACTAGCAATAAACATCTCGCTACTAAACATCTCGCACTAACAACAGTCTCTCACCAGCTACATTTTGTATAACAGCTCTTTATTGTGTGATCGAATTGTACTCCTCCCTTGCCTCCTTTTGGATCTCACTAATTATCCGCTGCATCCGTTCTCCACTAACCTCAGTATTACTAATAGCCTGCGATTTATCGTTCCAATACACTAATTTACTCTCAGCCTCCTTTCTACACTCCTTCCATTTAGCAATTGATTTATTGGCCAAGTGTACTTTTTTGCCCCATGCTTTAATCTGTTCATTCTTTAAAACATCCACTGTGTCTAGTAAGTTAATAACAGAACTCTGAACTCCCTTGACTACTGCCTTAGTAACAATGGGTTTCACTTCATCCTCTAATTCAGATATAATGTTTGTTCTAATGCTGATGAGATTGACCTTCACTTCTTCAGTCACCTCTTCAGTATCATGGCTGCCTTCCCACCGAGCAATACTACTGTTGGCTGCATCTTTCTTCTCTGCCCAATATCTAATCAGTTCTTTGATCATTTTCTGTGTATGTTCTATCTCCTTAGCAGGACTATGACTCTCTGATTTTTCTCTCAAGTCTTTCTTCATATCTTGCTTTCTAGTTGCCTGGTTTAGTTCAGAGAGTACTGTCTGTCAGTAATCCTAGGCATAAATACAGTATAGACTGTATTGTCTACATACATTAGTATTAGTGTAAGGCCCTGGAGTACAATATTCTATTCTTTGAGAGGTTGTCCTTCTGCCTGACTGTTGGGACCCCAGATCCCTGTGTTGACTTGAATTCATTGCTTTGAAGCTTGAACAGAGTCCTTATTGTCCACCTTAGTCTGAGGTCTTAGACTTGATTTATAACAATTTCAAGTTGTTCTAGAAAAATAGCAGTACAGTTTTAATACTATCCTGAACTTTACATATCCTGCATCCCGATCGTATTTTGCACATGCAAAGTAGCTTATGGTGATTACATAAGCTATACATTGAGAACGTACGGAAAACAAAGTGAAACCAAACATATAAGTATAATACTATAAATAGTCTTGTCTTGTTTTATTAGGATCATTATAAATGTAAAGATTACTGAGATTCAGTATTCAGCAATGGACGTGACATTATTATATATCTAGCACAACCATCAGCTCTTATTACTGTAAATAGTTATACCAATCAATTATCACTCCTTTCCTGAACTTCAACCCTTTATTAACCTGTACTCCTCTTCTGTCTTTCTCTGAATTTCTCTGAGCCTAAGTTGTAATGAAATATGTTCATGCCTATTTCCAGCTGGAGCAAGAGTCGGTATATCATGTAGTGCAGCTGTCCAATAAGCTGAGCTGTTTTCAGCATCCTTTATATTTGCTTCCCACACAGTGATTGATTTATTAGCTCTGTCTACCTTGTGGCTCCATTTATCCACTTCAATGACCAGAGCGCCTACTACGTTTCGTAAACAACTAACACGCTTTTGGACTTTTTCTATTACCTCATCAGGAGCAAATGGTTCCACTTCCCTCTCTAGGTCAACTACAAATGTTTTAATTTCATCCAATTTTTTCTTCACAGCATCTGCTGCATCACTAACATTGACTTTCCATTGGGTAATAGAAGACTTAGCTGTTTTTTGCTGCTCTGTCCAATACTTAATTAGTTCTTTGATCTTGTATTCTGTCTCATCTACAATATGACCGTAGTCTTCTGTTGTGTATTTAATATCTTTACTTCCTTCTGGTGTTTTGGTCGCCTGTCTCTGTTAAAGGCCTCTGTTTGTCAGGGCTCTTACTGAACATATGATGCGATATTGGTTGGTCTACATACGCTCTCAGCTACTGGAACAGAATATGTTGTGTGCCCGTTGACTATTAATTTATGGGTTTGTTGAGGCTCGCGGCGGCGCATCGTTTTGAACAATCCTCGAAATCCTCCTCAAGATGAGGACTTATTTCTTCTGAAAAATGCTGCCGGGTTGGATGATGGTGCAGGTTCGACATAACCGAGCTTTACGTGTTCTAGAATACTGCTTGCTTTGCACTTGCAAAGTAACGAATGACGTTACATCGCTTACGTGTTCCACACACCAGCCTGAGGGCCAGACGCAAAATGGACTTAAGAAAAAAGCAGGCCCAAACGAGGTTGATCTCAAGGATAAAACGTTCTCACTTGTTTGCTATCCTTGGTCCTCCCTCTCAGATAATTTGTGAATCACCCTTTACCTAGCCACTATTAGATTGACCGGTCAATTATTCTAGTCTGATCCTAGAGCACCCTCTGTTTACTGCCCATAAAGGGCTTCGCATTTATAGCTACAACTAATTGCCGTAAAGGTATTTGCATAATTGCACCCTGGCATAGAAAGAGCACTTTCCAATCCGTAGAGGGTCGGTTCCTGCAAATACCATCGTTGTTGCCGCCCTACAACCAATAGGACAAGAAGGCCTAGATAAAGTAGCACTTGATGATACATCCGCAACATCAAGAACAAGACCCGGTATTTGCGGGTAGGCCATGTCGCTAGTACTGATGCGTTACAAGTGGCATCTACATATGGGAAGGGTATTACACAATGAGGCGTGAAGACCTTACATCAACATCGAATCAGCTTGGGGCCAATCCTTAGCTGTACTGGTTGTAAAATATAAATGCATAAAGCTAACTGGAAGGATGTAATCTCGGATCTGTATTGATTGCTTTTGTCTTTGTTCGTGTCGTCGAATTCCCATGTCCACTCCAGAAGTAACGTTTTAGCCTCTATGGATTAGATTGTCTATAATACATCAACTGCGAAGGTATGGTACAGTAAATTTACTACAATGAGCGTAGATTGAAATCCGCGTAATAAACGCATCCCTATGACTTACGTCTATTATAACACCTCCGAAAGCTGCTTAACATGTACGCTGCGTCGTTTTACAATGTCGACGTGGACAACACTGGCGCGCAATTCTGCTTCTGCCTGTGAATTTCTTTAGCAATGAAATCTGCCATGAAAAACGCTGTTTATCCACGTACCTGCAGAAGCTTATCAGGCTGCCACATGCGAGTTGGTAGGCTCTCTAACGAAATGTAGACAGCGGAAATCGATTGGCAAGCTAACAGCTCTGACTCGCTAGTTTTCAATACGGCCAAAGCGATCCTAAACAACACATCAAGTCCGTCAACGAAGAACAGGTCCCAAACCCTAAACAGAGTCTAATACGCAACAATATTATAAATATGGCACATGAATAAGGATGTAATACTCACCTCGATTGGCAGACAGTCCGTAAACAACGATAAAAACCAAGAAAAACATATAGCGGGAAGATCGACCCCTAGCCCCGTCAGATGTTCATGGACGGCAGGCATAAGGTCTTGGACATACTCCATCAGGACCAAAGGGCATGCACGAGAAACTAACAAGGAAGGCGAGAAGAAGTCGTTCGGAAGAAGCCGTTCAATGATGGCAGATAGGACCCAGAAAGCCTCTTCTTCGTTTCCAAAGACCAAAAGCAGAGTAGAGGTGATGAGATTCATCCCCTGGCAATAGCCCACCGATGGATTGCGTCTGTGAATTGAAAGTAAATATGTGTCAATGGAAATTATACAGCTGCCCACGTACCTACTATATGCAAGAAGAACTCTTCGAAGTTTATCGATTCCTGGCCCGTCACCACCAAAGAATATATTCAATGGCATTGTCCGACCAACATCCTTCTCGATCTCAGCGTCAACACTATCTGTGCTTTCGCGACTATGAAGCAAATCTCTGAAAAGGCCTGGTTCCATCATCTCTGAGGCACCACTACACTCCAGCCAGATCTTGGCCCGATAGACTAGAGGGACACCTCCCCGTATTAGTCGCTCAAGTTCGCGTCGTTCTTCACGACTCAGTGAATAACCCATCCCACTGAACCCAATCAGACCGTCATTGTGATCAAGTTCTTCGGCATTATCCGGTGTCGAAAGACCTAACATTACGGCAGCACCTCCTGACAAATTGGCGTTTGGCGTTCCGGACTGTTGAGATTTGGCCTTCGCTTTGCTGCGCTGTTTAATGAAAACATCCCACAGCTTTTTACGCGTTTCCTGCTGTTCATCATGAATCTCTCTAAGGCGATGCAACATGCCACGGATGCGTTTCTCGCATACATGTCGCGGCGTGTCTAGTTCAACAGTCAAGATCGAGGCCGGTGATGTTACTGGATGCACGGTAATGGTCCCTGACCTCCTTCTAGTAGATACAGTAGAAGGACGCCGATGAAGAGATGGAGATTTGGTACTTCGCGAACCCTGTGAATGGCCAGAATGTATGGACTCTTCGTCGACGGATTGCGCTCTGCCGTCATGTGCATCATCACTCTCACAATCACACTCGCAATTGCCTTTGACAACTTCCAAGGTAGCTTTTTCCAGAGCTTCGTCCGACCATTCCTCTTCCTCTCGTCTATCCGCAATCTTGATACCCGTTAAACATGCAGGAGCAGAATTCTGGCATTCCTCGGCTCTTCGGAGTAAGAGAGCATCATATTGTGTAACGTCATAAATGAACCCATATCGATCGGTAAGAGGCTCACTGAACGAGACCTCATCTTTCCGTGAATAGCGTGACGCAGCGGTCGATATCTGCATTGCCGAACGGAAATCTTTCGAAGTCAAGGAGACATATCGCTTAGATAGGTACTGAGTTGGGGGCTTAGCGGTATCCGGGATAATCGAATCCAGTGGTACGGAACGTGGCTTCGCATTGCCTTGTTGCGAGGACGATTGGACCTCTCCTCCATTGCCTTGCGCCACAGACCCACTATTATTTAATGATACTATACCAGCACTCTTCTGAACAGCGCCAACAGCATTCGAAATCTTCCGTTGTTGTTCTGCGATGAACGGGCCAAACAACGGCCCACCGAACAGTGCAGTTGACGCCTGAGGTCTCCGAGTCTTGCTGACAACGGTCTGTCCAGACAGAGCCTTACTAAGAGTGGCCCGGACATCCGCGTGCTCGACGGGGTCAATCAGTCCCTTGGCAAGTGAACCCTCCGGAGATCCAGGTGGTTCCGTCTTTTGTAATTTCTTCTCCTTGAGCCGCCCTCTAAAAACGATACCCTCCTCTCGAGCGTTGGATACAAGCGTCATTGCTAGTTGTGCGACTAGGTCGCTAGTTTCGTGACCCCGAGCAACAAGGATACTGGACGGATCTTTGCTCATCACTCGCGTAGCATTTACTATCGCTTGCAAGCTAGCGCCTTGTTGAGGAAGAGGCTCAGATGAGAAAGACAAGGCAGAAGAACTGTTGCTCTCGACATCCAATAGATCTGGTGCCTTAGTGAGCTGCGGTGGAAGAGGAGCTGCCGGTGGAATTTCGTGTGTCGGCGAGGAGAGAGAAGTTTGGGGACTCTCCTTATGAATTATTTCTTGGGCGGCTGACTCATCTGAGATAGACTGGTTTTCCGCAGTAGAACTCTTCGGAGAAGGAGCTACTGTCGGATTCATTATAGAGAAGCCTAGTGATCCAAATACGCTCTTGCTATTTTTACGTCTAGGTTTATCTGTCCGTATGGTCTCGCCTCTGTCGGATACGACGTATGACCTCCGCGTGTCCTCATCGTCTGGGGAGGAAACCAACAGTGCAGGACGCCCCCTCTTTGACTTGTCCTTGGACCACCAAGTTCCCATCCACTTGCTAATGCCTGGACGATCAGAGGGACCGGGACCAAGGTCAGAAGCGCTAGAAAAATTATTTGTCTGATTATTTATAACAAGGGTATCAGAGCCAGCATCACTTTTGATAACTGATTGAAGGCCCGACGCTTCAGAGTGGACCCTTGAAATTGGAGTGCCGATATCTGTATCGTCTTCACCACCTAGCGAAGCGATCCCCGTATCTATCCTGGCGTGCTCACCACTAACTTTTGGATTCATATCCACGTCTTCCATGAGCGCCTCATTCAAAGATTGAGAAAGCGACTGCAAGAAACGATTAGACTTGTAGATAATACCTCCGAAAATAACTTACTAAAACGCTGGGCCGTTTCACTAATGGTCTCGAGTCCTCAGGTTCTGAAAATGCCGAATTCAGGATACGATATCCAATATCTCTCTCGGAAAGAGGTAATTTCTCTACAGCCTGCTCTGCATGCATTCTGAGTGTTTTGTCCCGTTCTTCCATAAAGACACGGAGTTTATCAAGCTCGCTTCGTTCCACGGATAAATCTTCTAGAGCAGCAGAAAGAGTACGTAGAACGTTGTGATACGATTGGTAGGAAACGCCAGAAGATGAACTAGACGGCCCAAACCGCGAAACTGTGTCCTTGATTTGAATGTCCGACAACTCGTGCCATTTCGTGTTCAAAACCTGTGAAGTGGTAACAGGTCCAAAGTCCCCTTTCTCCTTAACAGGCAAAGTCTGTGATCGAACAGCCTCTTCCGCTTTTCTTACTCTGGAAGCGCCTCTTGCAGGTTCTATCTCCCTGGAAACGGGGCGATTATCCCACAGTGACGACAATGATCGCTCAGATGAGATACGGCCCACGTCTGACGTGTGACTGCCAGCGAGAGCGTTAGAAGAGCCCCGGGCCTTGACATCACGTTTCTTCGCTTCGTTTATGATCGGATTACCATGTTCCGCCTGAGCTTTCAGCGTAAAATAATTTGTAGCAGGCCGTGCATCTTCGTTGACGGCATTCTGTTTGGCCCGACCTCGACGAGCGATGGGCTGTATTGACGGAGAAAGAGGGTGCGTATCTGCAGTGCTCGGCAATGCAGGACTGTTGGGAGTTGAAGTCATCCCATGGATGAAGGATGGTTGTTGGTGCTCGCTGACCTTTGGGTGTAAGCACGGTAGCGCTGTAGCGGGCCTCGGTATTGAGCCTTGATGACGTCCGTCGATCAGCACGTGCCTGTGCTCAATACGATCTCGTGACTGTAAGAACTTGCATGTCGCGATCGCTCGCCGCTCGCGCCGCCGCCAGATCATGAAGCATACTACCGACTCTGGATTGTTGGCGCGTAATCATTGGCTTACCGAAGGTCTTTAGAGGTTTGATCAACATTTCCATCCAGGAAGCGCACTGAAACTATCATTGGAGTGATTGTTGGCGTCGTTTTCGTTGTCGTGAGTCGTGACGGCAATCCTCGGCATTATACCGATGAAGAGAAAAAGAAGGAAAGGAAGCATCACAAACCAAAAGAATGCAGATATGGGTATTATTGTCCCATATACTATGGGGGATGAGGTAACTAGCCATTGTAAACAATGTCGCTGAGGGTGCTTGCTCGTAGAAAAGGCGCCATGAACTCCATCGAGTCTCGGAAGTGGCTCCATTTAAATCTCGAAGCGCGCAGTTGACACCAATTGCGACTGCCATGCGTTTAATTCGCTGGGATAGCACAGGAAAGACTCGGTTTCTGACATTCTGCAAATATGGATGTTATCAATTGGTGATTTGACCTTGGGCAACCGTCAAGTCTCGCCACTGTCTAATGGTACTGAGGTAAAGAAGACTGGTGTGTCGGTGCTCCCGGACAGCTTTGGCGCTCATAACTTGGCTTGACGCTGCATTTATGACCATTGGTATTTGCGCAACCAGCAAGTACTGTTCTTACTATGGCTGCACCCAGGGCCTGGGAATTCGACTTCAATGCCATAAGTCCGTTGATCCAATATGCCCCGACACTCAGTAAGCAAGTTCTAAAGCTAAAATCCCGTCACTCACGTATTTATATGTACCTGTATTCTCTATAGGCGATGGGTCGAACACTTCCACTGGTTGGGGAACTTTTTATGACGCTACTTCTGAAACATCACATCGTATTACCAGTATGCCTTATACGAACCTGTCGTTGTTATTCTATGGTACATCGTGTCCTTCAGAGCCATTCATTATTTAGCTTGAATTTGTCTTTATCGTTTAGGGACTCAGATAGCGGTTTTTGGGAATACCAACGCTTCGTATGCTGTTTACTTCGACGGGTATGAAGAACCCCAGCTGTCCAGCCAGAAGGACGTATTATATCAATCGAACGAGGCCAACCTAGGCGGGCATTCCCTGAAACTCACTGTATTGTCTAACTATGAAATGCAATACTTCAAATTTCATAAATTTGTGGTGACTTCATCCGCTGTTAGCATGTGAGTGGTTAGGTCCGTGAAAGCATGAATTGCAACTGAATGTTTATCATCATGCATTAGATCAAAGCTTCCGAAGCTAGACAGTTTTGCAAGCGATGATGCTGAGATGATGGTGCCGCATGGAACATGGCATACGAAAACTTCCTCGAATAGTTTCCCGCTGAATTCACAGCCGCTCACCACAGTACGGTCGACGAATAGTCCCGGAGATAGCATGAATTTCTCGTTTAGAGGGCGAGCTATTGCTATATATGGCCCAGTTAACGCGACCAGTGGCTTGTTTTCTTTTGTGAGCGCTCAGTATGTGGTAGAATGGACGTGATAATAGTTGATGATTATTCCGCTTACAGCAGCACAGAGATGCAGTCAACATTGTCAATGCGGGCTCACCGATTCCGATCGATGAGACACTGATATACTATCAAGATGGTTTCAACGAGAGCATTCCGACCACCGTTAGCATCACAAATCTGGGAATAGGAGAGACGACATTTTCAATGTCAAGAGCTGAGATCTATTCACTCAATTCCAGCACCTCAAATAATAATAATCCCGGGCAAGGATCGTGAGTTAACTTGTCATTATCGCTGGCGCACACTCATCGGCTTACCGAAGATCTTAAGAGGTGTGACCAAAGTTTCCAGGAAGCATATTAAGACAATCATCATTGGAGTGATCGCTGACGTCGTTTTTGGTGTCGTAGCGGTAATCCTCGGCATCGTGCTGATGAAGAGACAAAGGAGACGAGAAGGCATTATGAACCGAAAGGATGCAGGCATAAACACCATTATCCCGTACACTGTTAGATATGAGGTAAATGGCTATGGTAGACAAGTTACAAAGCGTCAAACTGATCACTGCACGACGAAGGCGGGAATAGGTGATCCGTCTTGGCATACTACTGAGAAACCGTTACCAATATCGGGCGAAAATGGTGACTGGACAATTTACTAGCTCTACTGCCGCACAGTACTGATTATGCTCCACATATAGGCGGACCTCAGGGAGCTACATCTGTTGGGACACCCCAGGCTTTGATGCACCCTCCTGCACCAGCTGCAAATAGTTTCCGTCTAGGTAGCACTTCGTCAGAAAGGCCTGAGGAGACAGATAGATCTCCTCCACCTTATCCCATGACTGCATCACATAGGAGTTTCCGATCCACCAGTTAGACCGAGCTGTTCGTATCATTCGTACTACACCCACTACCTCATTTGGTCTGCAAGTGCAGAAGTTTCCTACTCCAATGTTGTTGATCCGATAATCTCGCACTTTTTTTTGAATAGCAAAACTTGCAATAGAGGTCAGCACTGTATTGATTGTTTTTCTATCTATCAATAGCAAACAGATTCCGCCTGTTGTTCGTCACTTCATCACAGGGATCCGAGGACACAGCTGGATCTCCTCCGCCCTATCCCGTATCTGCGTCGCAGAGGAGCTTCCGACCCACCAGTTAGACTGTGCTGTTCGTATCCTTCGTTCTACATCAGCCATGTGGTCTACAAGAGCGGGAGTTTCCTTGTGTGATGCTGCCGATCTGACATTTTCAAACATTTTCTTTTGAACAACAAAATTCGCAGTGGATTCCATTACTGTATCGACTATGCTGCATTGATTGAATAAACCGACTAGGCATGATAGGATGATGCATCTTCAATAAACATACTGCAGCTTTAGTGTAGTGAATAAGGCAGATAGACTTTCGGTTTTGCATATACTTCTCCAGATAGCAAGCCTTGAAATAGGTACTTCTGGTGTACCAATAATATTTCATTGATTGAATATAATGATTGTGCATGTTGGGGGAATGTGTTTTCGGAGATACACGATGTTTTTGGAGAAGTTCCCTCCTGACGAAATCTATGTGAATAAAGCAGATTAATTTCTGTCCGGAGCAGGACTAACCCAGTTACTTACTTTAATCAAATAATCCACTACCGTGCTTTCCTCCGTGCTTCTTCTGCCTGAGTATTTGCCATAGCTAATGACTCCTTTTGCTGTTCGCCGAGCACCCTCCGTTGATTGAAATATTCAATCTGAGAATTCCCAAGACTTGTCAGGTCAGGAAATGAAATGATTTGACTAGAATGTACCCAGCTCTTTGCACAAGCACCTTCATAGGCCTTAAGTTGCGTTGCGCAAGCCTTGCCTTCGTCTCCAGGCTTCACGATGCCAGCAGCACCAAGGCATGCAAAGTAAGCATCTCGGGCTTCCCAGCTGTAAACAAAAATTCACAAGTCCTTCGGAAACGTCGATCGTTCCCATTCTCAATAGTCTTATTAGGTAATATATTTGTGCTCACTGCCAGTCTTTCGGCTTTAGAGTACGAGTGGAAACTCCCTAGTTTCCCACAGTGAGGATTACCACAGAGGTTTCCCACGAGGTAAACCTCACTACCACAAGGGTTGCCGGAAATTGGCCTGTGGAAAACTCAAATGTATTAGTCATACATAATATTATGTCAGTAGATAAATTAAGAAAAAATGCCTCAACCTGACGAAAAGCAAGGAAAATAGATAGTTTGAGAGTGCATATACTCTATGTCTGTCATTTTATTAGGTTAACATCTCCTATTTTGCTTGACATTCTTTCAGATACTCCTTCATTTGAAGGAGTACACTCTGATAAATCTGGAGAGGTACAAGTGATAGATATGGACAATATTTCCAGTACCTCTTTGGACAATTTACAAATTTTGAACAATAATAAAGCCTGGTCAATGTAATTAGCTGCCTCTTTCTTTTTATTTCTCTTAGATATATCTATTTATTATGTATGTTTCAACACTGGTAGACTATAAAACACAATAAAATTGCTCTCAGCAGTATAACCAATGTCTGAAATTAATATTGTACCTAAATTTTCAGCTCAATAGAGGTAAACGACACAAAATTCTTTAAAATTTCCTTTTTGGAACATTATAATGATATTACTAATATGCTGACTAAGTGTTGTCCACGCGAGGTTTACCACGCCTCCAGAGCCCCAGCAAAATGACCTGTGGAAAACTAGTTTCCCACAGGCTCTCGGGAGTTTCCACTCGTACTCTATTCGGCTTGCCTCCGAACTTTCTCGATACCACAACGTCCAGCGTACAACTCAATATGGGCTGGTTCTCTTGGGTCCCTTGGTTCGGAGGCAATAAACCCTCAGAACCAAAGCCGCCAGCTCGTCAAGATCGCCAAAAGTGTTTTAGCACAGGTCCTCATTAACTCTCCTTCACCCTTAATACTGGTGTCTTTCTGTTATGCCAGGCACTGTCAAGACTGTCGGGAAGAAGCAGCCCTCTAAAGCTACGGCTAACACCATTGCAAAAACGGCAACAATAGCGTCTACAAAGAGGAAGAAATCTGTCGAGGATGAAGCCGATAATCGTAAAATGAAGAAGACGAAGGGAAAGGAGAAAGTGCAGGGGCAAGAAGAGGAGCAAGGGTCTACCATAAAATTACCCCTGTCTTCCCAGAAGCATGAGTCGAAGGGGGAGAAGAGTGGTGTGAAGGAGAAACGGAGGAAAGAGGAGAAACGAGCAGATGTATCGAAAACGGAGACTGCGAAAACGAAAACGCCTGTTGAAGCTAAGAGGAAGGCGACAAAGAAAATCTCAACGCCGTCTCTACAGACTTCAGGATCTGAGGATGATGATGCTGAAGAAGGGGTCGAAGATGAAGAATCTGAGGGCGAGAAAAGTGAAAATGATCAGGGGGAAGACGATGAAGGGAAGAGCGAATCTGAAGTGGAGGAGGAATGGCAACCTTTGCACGGCTTCTCTTCTGGGTCCGACTCATCTGACGAAGATGAAGACGACGTAGATAAAGCGCCTGTGGATGTTGCGAAGCTCCCAACTGTTGCGAAAGATGACGCAACTGTGAAGCGGAAACTTGAGAAAGCGAAGAAGCAGGCTGTGAGTGCATGCATTCCACTTTTTCAACTTTGCTCTAGCTCAACGTCTTCGGTTCTTTCCCCCTTCATCTTCTAGACGGCTGATAGGGGGGTTATATATCTGGGGCGTATACCACATGGATTCTACGAAGACCAGATGAAAGGGTACTTCTCGCAATTTGGCGACGTCACTCGTCTACGTCTATCGCGGAATAAAAAGGTATATACTTACTCTTAGACAAGTCAGTCAAAGCCAAAGCAATGTTATTCATTGACAACTCCGTTTTTGTGTTACAGACTGGCCGCTCAAGACACTATGCATTCATCGAGTTCTCTTCCGCAGCGGTCGCACAGATCGTTGCGGAGACGATGGACAACTATCTGCTCATGGGACATATTTTACGTTGTAAAGTCGTCCCGAAGGAGGAGGTACATCCTGCGCTTTGGATTGGGGCTAATAGGAAATACAGGAAGGTACCAATGGATAGGATTGAGAGGATGCAGCAAAATAAAGTGAGTCACACTTAGTAAATAACTTCGCAATATGTTCATTAATATGCTTACTGATGCTGCTGATTTTATTCTTAACTCGACGATAGGAGAGGTCGGACGAACAAAAGAAACATGTCGAGAAACGGTTGGTGAAACGTGAGAAACAAAAGAAAAGAAAGTTACAGGCATCAGGGATTGATTACGACTTTGGAGCGATTTCATATGTGAGTCGATTGTCACCAATACTGGGTGCGGTATTATTTACTTCTGCTTATTTTCTGGACACAGTCGAAAAAGGTTAAGCAGACTGCTTAACTGCCTTGGCTTATCTAGTTCCAGCGAGCATTCTTTTTGACCTGTGTACATCTTTCTGATCATAACACGCATATTATGATGGATTTCTACTGCAAAAGTAAAATATCTAAGTACATTGAATCTATACGAGTATAGCCTAGAACCCGATTCCCATTCCGTAAACGAGGAACTGCAAGAAACGCAAGCAAATAGAAGTAAAAAGGCAGAATACTCAAGATCTACTTTATCTACTGGACTACGGCAGGGGTAGGCTCGACATCAACCGTAGGAGCCTCGACAGTCTTCTCGGAGACAGGTACTTGCTCTGGCTGACTTGAGGGACTCCACCCAGTTTTCATATCCCACTCACTAATCCCCACTTTCGCACCTAACTTCCTCCACCGCTGGAACTGCTTCTTTCTCCGCTCCTCACACATCTCCACAAGAACAGGCCAATACTTCTCATGCACATACTCAAACTCCCGTTCTCCATCCCACCACTGCTTCATAACTTGGTCTCGCGTGAAATAACCGTCGTCGAATACACACGGGTTGAATTTGACTTTATTACGCGTTAAGGGGTCGACGAAGGGCATGATGAGCTTGAAGAAGGCGTTGACGAGAGTGGGGACGTTGATGATGAGTGCAAGGCCGAGACGAGCGGGGTAATGGGTTTGAACGATGTGTAGCGTTTGACGGGCAGTGCTGAAGGAGGGGTTCTTTGCTTTGTCGGCGAAATTGATGAGGAGGTCGAGAGATCTGGAATAAAACATTAATAATTTAGTTTTTGTTGCATTGTAAAATAGGCGTGTTGACGGTTAAAACGGACTCGACTCCTGGACCCATGAGATCAATACACCGTTCAAGCATCCAAACAACGTATTCAAGTTGTCTCGGGGACTCAGTCGTGTTTTGTCGACTAGGGATCATGTAGAATGCAGGCCTTCCTTTTGTGTCGTAACCGAACACAACTTCCTTGCCTGTTACCGCCTTTTTCAGGGTAAAAAGTGGTCATTTATAATTGATAAAATCCAGTTATTGAAAAAATGTCCCACTGACCTCTGGTTCAACGTGCTCTGCCGTAAGCTTTCCATTATAGAGGCCATATTCACGCCGCCATTTAAGAGTATCCTCGAGTCGTTGTTTAGCCGTAGTGACCACCCATTTTGAAGCCCCCAAGTACCTGAATAAGATATATATATATATATATTTTACTCGTTTCTTTTCAGTTTGTGGCGTCTGACATGGCTTACCTTAGAATACAGTCGTTTGACTGGTTTGTACGCATTAGTAATTATTATCACTACAAAGAATATCAATGTGCTTACTAGCCACATTTTTTCTTCGTCCATAAGTTCTCCTTTTTCCTCGCCAGGTATCCGGTAGTCATTCTTGTCAAAATGGGACAGAACCTCTATCCGTTTAGATTCCTGTTCTTCTGTGAGCTTCGGTTGCTTCAGCTCTTCATTGTCTGGGATGGTAGGGACCTCAAGAGGGGTGAACACTGACATGGTTGACCTGTTTGATACGCCTGAAGATGGTACGATATCACCAGCTATTAATCGCCTGGAAATTATAGTAAATCACGTGATGTATGATTAGATGTGTGGCGTGAGTAAAGCAGTGCCTATTCCGTCTCGGTATTGTGTCACCTTCCAGTATCGCCGACGCTGTGCGACTTATTCTGTTGTTCTCCCTTGTCTCCAACAGTCATCTCCGTCCCTTCTTGCTTCCGTCTGCCCAGTCTTTCTGCTGACGGCTGCCTGAACGAGGTATTTCACTCTCATAGTCGCTGAGGACTGCACAGATGCCGACTGCTGGACCTCTGTAAGCAATTACACCGCCTTCTTTATCGTCGTGCCGGAAGCTGACTTTGACCGACAGAACGAGGAAGATCAGGATCACTGGTGAGTATTGTTGGCCTAGCTCGAGTGGCGGCAGGTGTTGATCATCCCCTGGATAGTTGTCGCGGCAGATGGTCTCTCGAAGCGGGATGTCTTCAGGCTACCCGACCCTTTCGCAGTCATCACAGTTGATGCGGAGCAGACGCATACAACAAGTGTCATCAAGAAGACTCTGAACCCTTATTGGAACGAAAACTTCGATGTGTACGTGAAACTTAACTTTTGCTTGTATTTGTTTGGAGTTTTCTGACCTGAAGCATGTATTAGTGTTGTGAAGGATTCCTCCGTCATCGCTGTTCAGATCTTTGATCAGCGCAAGTTCAAGAGGCGGGACCAAGGGTTCTTAGGTGTGGTCAATATTCGTGTCAGCGATGTGCTCGACCTGGAGTTGGGGGGCCATGGTGAGTGTTCTATTCCGACTCTTCTATTGCACAGCTTTTTGACTGCGCACAGAGATGCTCACACTGGACTTGAAGAAGTCCAATGACAACCTTGTTGTCCACGGTAAACTGATAGTCTATCTCTCGACAAATGTATCACAACCGATAAGTAATCCGGGACCATCGGTTGTCTCCGGCATACAGACTGCGTTGTCGAATATGGGTTTGGAGGACACTGCGTCATCTTTATCTCCCGTTGCAGCTTCATCAGCCACTTCTGGGTCTGCGATTTCGCGAACGCCAAGTCGCCAGGGTGGTCCATCAGTCCCAGCACAGCCGGAACAACCAGCTGTCATGCAGATGCCTACGCCTCAAATCAATCGGTCGCCGACTGCGACTGCATCTGCGACGAATCCGGACGTCGAAACGCCGACATCTACATCCCGCCCCGTTAGTGGAACTGTCCCAACTAACGTTAGTACTACAGGGGCAACTACCACTACATCTTCCCCTTCAGCCCCAAATGTCGCCCAGACTCCAATGCCTGCTGGTGCTGCGACCAATGCTTCTGCTGCTGCGGCGCGCAGCTTTAATCCTCACGAAGATCCTCTTGGACCACTGCCTCCTGGGTGGGAGCGTCGCATTGACCCTCTTGGTAGGACTTACTACGTGGACCACAAGTAAGACCCGATTAGCGTTCCGTTATGAATGAACAAATGACTTATCACACTATATTTAGCACTCGAAGCACGACATGGCATCGCCCATCGGCTAACCAGGCTGTAAATAACTCTGCACAGCAAGGAGAAACAAATGCGGCGCGTGACCAACACAATCGTCGTCTTCTTGCGGATGACATGGTTGAGTCAGCAGCAACCGTAAACCGTTCCACATCCGCGGCTGCTGCGAGTCCGGCCCCGATTACTACTGCATCGCAGACGACGGCTGGAAGTGGTCCACTACCCGCTGGATGGGAGGAACGCTTCACTCCGGAGGGTCGGCCATATTATGTCGATCATACGTAAGTTTATTGCAAGGGATGTTTTATCGACGTTTGGCTTATTCTATCTCTCACAGGACTCGTACTACGACATGGGTGGACCCTCGCCGTCAGACAATTGTTCGGGTTATGGGACCCAACGGTGCGACTACGACAGCGCAACCTCAATCAATTTCACAACTTGGACCTCTTCCGTCTGGATGGGAAATGCGACTTACGTCGACTGCCAGAATCTACTTTGGTGAGTGTTGCAAGAAATTAGTCTGCGCGAAAGTGGGAATGATATTGACGTGACCTTCTGTAGTCGATCATAAGTACGTTTGATTTTAATCACGACTCTGGATATAAGATTGAATTATTTATAGTACAAAGACGACAACATGGGATGACCGTAAGTGTTTCGCAGCTTCGAATATCAATCTTTTGACTGAATTCCATCTTCCAGCACGCTTGCCATCCTCCTTGGACACAAACGTCCCTCAATACAAGCGTGATTTCCGTCGGAAACTCATCTACTTCCGCAGCCAACCAGCCATGCGTGCTCAACCAGGAAACTGTCAAATCAAGATTAGGCGAAACCACATCTTTGAAGATTCATATGCGGAAATCATGAGACAGACGCCTGCTGACCTGAAGAAGAGATTAATGATCAAATTCGATGGTGAAGACGGTCTCGATTACGGAGGTGTCTCAAGGTTAGTCTTCCGTTCCATAAATATTCTACTTTATAGTTAATAAACTGTCTACAGAGAATTCTTCTTCCTCTTATCCCATGAGATGTTCAACGTAAGTTGTAGTTCTTTTATTGTTGCGTCGATATCTGACGGTGCATGAACAGCCCTTCTACTGCTTGTTCGAGTATTCTGCACACGATAATTACACTCTTCAAATTAATCCGGCATCGGGTGTCAACCCGGAGCATTTGAACTACTTCAAGTTCATTGGACGTTGTCTCGGGTTGGCAATCTTCCACCGTCGCTTCCTCGACGCATACTTCATTGTCAGCTTCTACAAGATGATCTTGAAGAAGAAAGTAACGTTGGCAGATTTGGAGAGTGTGGATGCGGAGTTGTTCAGAGGTTTGACATGGATGCTGTGAGTTTCCAAGCAATCACGACTTTTACATTTGACTCAACTTGACGCGTTTAACAGTGAGAACGAGATCGAAGGCGTTATCGACGAAACATTCACCACAGCCGAGGAACGCTTCGGCGAGATGGTGACTATCGAACTTAAACCCGGAGGAGCAGACGTTGCAGTCACCGATGAGAACAAGAAAGAATATGTCGACTTGGTTGTCGAGTATCGTATCTTCAAGCGTGTCCAAGAGCAATTCGAAGCTTTCATATCCGGTTTCAACGAACTTATCCCTCAGGAACTCATAAACGTCTTCGACGAGCGCGAGCTCGAGTTGCTCATTGGTGGTATGTCAGAGATCGATGTGTAAGTTGACCCCATACTCTTTCCACATACACCATATACTAATATGTTTGCGCAGTGATGACTGGGCCAAGTACACGGACTACCGTGGTTACGAGATGAATGACGAAGTTATACAATGGTTCTGGAAGTGCATACGTAGTTGGCCAGCGGAACGCAAGTCCCGCTTGCTACAATTTACCACTGGGACGTCACGTATACCTGTCAATGGCTTCAAAGACCTTCAGGGTTCCGATGGACCCCGTCGGTTTACTATTGAAAAATCTGGCGATCCATCTCAGCTTCCTAAGAGTCATGTATGTATACTTCTTATTTAAGTTTCACGATGGTTAACCAAAGCTTCTTTGTAATATAGACTTGCTTCAATCGCCTTGACCTTCCTCCATACAAAGATTACGAGAGTTTAGAGCAGAAACTCACACTGGCAGTAGAGTACGTCGCTTCTCCATTCTTCGTTTTATTTTGTCACCCTAACTTCGATTTACAGGGAAACTGTCGGTTTCGGACAAGAATAAAGAATCCTGGATGGACTTCCCGTGGAACCCCTTTTTCTCTCCCAGTATCGTCCGTCGAAACCCCTATTATCGTTTGTTTGTTATCTTCCAGCAATTTTAATTTTTTCCAAGCGATTTAGCGATTGTCTTCATCTTCATTCGAGTTGGTGCTAGCTACCATATGTACGGAGGGTAGGCTTTTAGGCTTTAGTTTTTTAATGTACGTTATTCTGTTTTTGTGTTCGATGTAAACGGATGTTTGTTGAAATGAAAGAACTTGTTTGACGTGTGCCTGATGTGAGACTGAGATTAAGGGGTAATCAGCCAGAATAACAGTTGCGGTGCAAAGGAAAGATAAGATCTATGATCGCAGCGCGGAGATTTCCAAAAGCGACCGATCAAACGTGGTCGCTTTGTCAGCCTTCTGCATTCACGAATATTTAGACGAGTTCGCTCGCTACCGAAGGGGACGCGCATCCTGTGCACTGCTTTCTCTGACTCGTTCCTATCCTCCACGTCCTCTAGCTGCACTGTTCTCAGTAATGCAACATGTTGCGCTCGACGTTCGCGTCGAATATCCGTCTTTCGTCTCTTGTGAGCTCTCGCCAAGTTGTGCTACAGCGTAACTTTGGAAACCGAAGGAATGTCTCGCATTGGACCACACAAAAATCACTGCAAATAAATGCAACACGTAGTACTTTTGTCACGAAATCACCTCGACATGAGGTGGCAGTAAAACTCCGTTCCTCTTTACCGCGTCGACATGGCCACTTCGTAGGTGCTTTGCTCGCCAGTGTCCTCAAGGTACGTGTTCCTTGTTAGCCTTTGTCTTGCGAATGGACGTCTCACTGGTATCTCAAGGTGTCTGCTTCCATCCAATTCGCCAGTATGATCACCAAAATCGCCTTGACTTTCGTACCCTTCCTAGCTGTACGGAAGATCATCGTACGCAAGTACCTCAACTATGTCATCCAGGAAAAGCCAGAGCTGGAATACAAGCGCGGCAAACTAGAAGAAAAGCTAAGGAAAAATACCAGACTATATCGTGCGCTTATCGCCGTTCCGATTGTCATCTTCGGCCTTACCTTCGTGGCCAGTCTCGAACGCACACCTTTATCAGGTCGTTGGCGTGTAATTCTCCTCTCACCAGAGGAGGAAGACGCGATTTTGAAGCAGTTGCAGGGGGATGGGTGGTACCGCGCTGTACTGGAAGTGATTTCCCAGGATGGTTCACCTGATATCATACCACCTTCCGATTGGCGTTACCAAGTTGTTGAATCTGTGTTACGACGACTTGAGAAGACGATTCCTATCCTTGCGGTTGAGAAACGATTGGAACTTCCTTGGCCTGATAGAGATCCCGACGATGTGCCCTTCCCTCCTCCTGCTAACTACCCACTCACGCCTCGACCTTCTGCGAAGGAATACCTTCGTTGGTTTTGTGACAATTGGTGCTGCGAGTCACGGAAAATGAGATCTAAACACCAACCGGCTCCTCCCCTGGTGTCATCAACTGTGGAAACAGACATCAACGCCCCGCATCTGATCCCTGGGCCGCCGTACAACCTCGTGCTCGTTGACCGTCCAGACTGCGACAATGCGTTCTCTTTTGGGTTCGGACCTGATGGAGGTGGCGGTATAGTCGTTTACTCGGGCTTCCTAGACCGCGTCTTTGGTAAAAACCCTACCAATTCGGTCATCAACGCCCCTCACGAGGAGCATGGTCCTCCTCCATCTCGATCAATGGTTTCAGAGCTTATAGGCTCTCTCCTTGCGTTTTCCTCCACCTCCGGGTCACAAGCTACTTCACCTTCATCACGAGCACACCACCACCACCACCAAAATTCCTTACCACCCCCCATCACTCCCACAGAAGAACAAATCACTCAACTCGCTATCCTATTAGCACACGAACTCTCACATCTCATCTTATCACACCATCTTGAGACGCTTTCTGCTGGGACTGTCTTCATCCCTGGTGCGATATCTATGTTCTCCGATTTACTTCGTGCGGTTCTGTTCCCGATTACGATGATCTTTGGACCGTTTGTGAATGATGCTGTTGGGAATCTGGGGAAGATCGGGGCAGGGGAGTTCGCGAAGATAACGGTGAGTCCCTTACTTCATTCCCAACTATCGCCATGTATCCTTATTCTCTCCCTGACGATTCACCTCTCCTTCGTACCATCACTTCATCATGCTTATGCTTACGAAATCTTACCTACAGGAATACTGCTCTAGCATGAACCTCGAATTCGAAGCCGACGCCGTCTCAGCCCGTATCCTCGCCCACGCAGGGTTCGACGCCCGTCACATGGTCTCCTTCTGGGAACAACGTCGTGACGCAAACTTATCAGAATGCTCCTCCTCTCGCTCAGCAGAACACGCAAAAGACTATGACTATGAAGGGTCTCTCGTCGTCTCCGCACTTGAAGACGGCGCGAATAAAAGTCTTGGTGTGAGGCTGGCGAGGAGGATTGTAGGTGCAACGCACCCTGCGCATGAGGCGAGGTTGTTGAGGTTGAAGAGTGAGTTACAGAGGTGGGAGATTGAGCGTGCGAAGGCTATTAGAAGGAGGGAGAAGAGGAAGAAGAAGGGGGGGATGTGGAAGAAAGATGGAGAAGAGAAGGATGGCTAGATGGATCTTTGTTGATTCGTTGACCTGGAGCAGGTGTTGTTGTGTGGATCGTTATTGACCACGCCTTTTTTGGTTCAGCATCGGATGGACGTGGATAAGGGATGAACGTCGAGATCGTACTTATCATGTTGGGACAATGGCGAGACAAGCGCTCGCGATAGTTCTGCTGGCGCTTCCCAGAGGCAACAACGTGGACGTTCTCGCGACGCAGCGTTAGCTCATACCATAGCATTTGCTGGCCCCACCATTCCTAGAAGAACTATGTTGGCTTTCGTTTTGGATATTCTCTCTGGATAGCAGCTAGCCAATTTCGTACAGGAATATCTTAAAATCTGACCTGCTTTTTACTTTGTTTCTTCGTTTTCTGGTATCTCTCTGTATTTATAAACAAATTTAACCCCCGCACAAAATATTTGGATGTACTTTATAGCCTACAGTATATAAAATACTTACGTATATGCGTTTAAGTAACTTCCTGTCCAAGTGTTCTACAGGATAAATTATAACAATGGTTCCCGTTCATCCAAGACTTGTCCTTTAGACCTCTGTCGTTGTCGTCCACCCCCACCCACACTACCACTCTCTATACTCGACCGTTCTCCTTCCACAGCACTCTCTTCACGCTGGTTTGATAGAGGAGGCTTCGTCGCAACGGGATATCGACGCACGAGTCGTGCAAGCCGAGCACCACCTTCGAGTTCTTCGACCTCTTCTACGACTTCGTACCCGCCGAGACGGGGTAGGAGGACGATCCAGAAGTAGTAATATACTCCACAAGCCTACAAACAAAAGAAGAGTTGTAGTGGGTGAGTGGGATGAGGGAGGGCTTACTAGTAGTATGAGAATTCCAACGACGCAATAGCTAAAAAAATGTTGGGGATAGTGATAATGACCAAAACGGCTCGTCAATACGAGGCTTCCAGTTTTGGAACATGTCAGGACACTTACGTTGCGTACCAAAACGATACGTCGGCGTGCCCCTTCTCAGGTGGGATCCTAGGAGGGTACAAACTCAACGTAATGAACGAATGAACGAATGAACGAAAGAGGTTATTACCATGGCATAACAATAAGGAAAACACAGCTAACGAGGTACAATGAAATTGATGTGTTCGACGCCCTGTACTTAGCAAAGATTTCTTTTGAAGTTATCGACGTCCGTCGTCTTCGTAGAATCCATACACCGACCGCGGTTGCAGCTGAGAAGAACTAGAAAATGAAAGCTGTTAAGACAGCCGCTCCGAGACCCACAGCAAACAGCCTCTGGGTACTATATGTATACTTACCAAGTGTGGATAAGAGAACAAGTCAAGCAGAAAGCTGAATGCGTCTGCAGCGGGAACTATAAGGATGACGAAGACCGTCAAGAGGTATTTCATCAAGATGGGTCCGAGTGGCGTGCCAAATGGCTTGGTAGAGGCGAAAAATTCTGGCCAGGGTAGGAGGCCTTGACGAGCGATTTCTCGGATGATTCGTGCTTTCCCAATAGCCTGAGAATAGTGTGAAAGGAAGTTATCTCGTATTAGTTGGCGTTCGGTTTCCTGAAGTTGTATATTCTTACAACTGCAATCTAGAGAAACAATCGTGATCAGAAATTTAGATGCTCCGTATAATTGAGAAATCCAACTGACGACATTGCCCACCGAGGCGAACATCACCATGAACGGCAACATCTTCGCCGCCCACGTCTCGCCAAACACCCTCTGGAAAAAAAGAGCTCCAACGAGCTGTCCAGAGCGTTGAATATCTTCTTTCGGTATCGCAGCAATATACGCAATATTCGATAGCAAGAATAGTAGGGAGACAAGCCCAAGGGCAATCCGACCTGAGTTCCGCACCGTCTGGACTGGATCCTGACCCTTAACTTCTGCAAGGACGTTGAATGCATTATTCCAGCCTACGAAAGCGTAATGCGTTTTGACGAAGGCTGTGGCGAGGGCGTTCCCGTTGAAAGTCGTTCCTGCCCACGGATCGGAGAAATTCGACCAAGGATCTTTTAATTTTGTCAGACCTGCTAGGACGACTATCCCGGCTGAGATAAGGCTCAAATTACGTTCAGATAAGAAAACTTCAGTCGAAAGACGTAAAACTCACATCAATTGTGACAGTACTTTCACCGTCGTTATCGTATTCACTACGAGCAATGACCATTTCGTTGAGACAGCGGGTACTATCGGCCAGCAAGGTAAGTTGGTTCTCCATTTGACGGTGGGAATAACAAATTTACGAACCAGATAAAGCGAAAGTGACCATTGCAAGTGCGAGCAGAGTTTGCTTTGTCGGGGTAGGGGAGATCTCGAAAAAAGCCATGAAATACTGAGCGAATACTATAGCATTCGTCGCGCTGAATCTATTCGTGGACTTGAGAATAACTTATCGAGGATAACCTTCAAAAGCACTTGCTTACGATAATAGAACGGTTGTCACTGCAAATGATACAGGGACAAGAGACCTGGGACGTGGATACGCTTGTTCCAGATAAACGACCTCTGCTCCAGATCTGTTTGGAAACATGCTCCCCAACTCAGTGAACAGAGACAGGCCAGCTACAGAGATCGTAAGTGCTCTAGATCGAGACGTATATTTCAAGAAAATACAGACCAAATATAAAGACCGGAGCGAGAACCCAAGCTAGAAGGAACATTCCAACGGATCCTACGGAATTCAAGATGACTCCAGGGACTGAGAAGATACCAGAGCCCAGCATCTCTCCAAGGTTGAGCATTGTGCAGGAGAGTAAGCCGACTTCATGACCAAGAGGATTGACCTTTATAAATAGTTACGGGAGGTTTTTTGAGTCGTCTAAATTAAATGTTCGCAAGCAAGGACTGTTACTCTTTCAACTGGAGCACCCAACAGCGGATCATCTTCATTCGTTCTGCTAGTGATAGAGTCCCCGTAAGCCTCACGGGAAGAACCGTCGCTATGCATTTCAGTCTTGTACCATGCGGAAATGGTCTTATATAGGTCCTAGTATGGTAGTCATCAACAATGCGGATCTATGGGTGGATCGACTTCAAACATGAGGCAGCATTGAGGCAAGTCACTTGCACGTTGGAGACCGCCTATCTGGGCTTCGGAGTTTCAATCGGAGTCAGAAATGCCTTTATAAGGCTGACGCCATCGATACCCCAACCTTTGAGATCCCCCATCTGGTCTCCCTGAGGCGTCTGCTCTCTGTCGACACCACCTTCCCTTGTGTCCAAGAGCGTCGTCTCAGTACCGCCTCTCCCCCCTTCCTCCCACTCCGCTGTCTAACCTTAGACTGTAAGTTCTTCATGATTCAGTGTAGATGCAGAAACGATTGCTGATCACGAGTTCTTCACTGACAGCCCTGCATGAACACGGTCGGTGCTTTTACCGCCAACATCGTCAATTACTTTGGTCCATCTACTGGCCCATTCTGCTCAACTGGAAAGACCACCGAGACGAAATTGCTCTGTCTTCCACCATCGGTTAACCAACGTTGTACAGGCTATATGCCTGTCTCAACACTTACGCCAATAAATAATTTACTGCCGTACTTTCTACTCGCCAGCGCAGCTGCATGTCACGCGGCTGACGTTTGTCGGGCAGGGCTCGAGTTGATTGCCGCGTGTAATGACTGTCGTGTATGTGGCCGAATTGCATCTCGATAATAGGTTTGTTCTCTTTCACCGTTTGCAGTTTGTCGTCACTAATATATTTTTATCCAGTCTTTTCGACGGTATGTCTCCTCGAGGTGACACTACCACGCTTTAGCGTGAAAGTTTCGAAAATCAACTACCCCTCAGCGTGCCTGTCGCGCACCCCCCAGCGTGTTTATCCACGCACCGTCACCCACAGCGTGTTTATTCACGCACCTTCACCCCAGCGTGTTTGTCACGCACCCTTCCATCCCATGATGATCCAATCATACACGGAAGAATTATGATGCACACCTTTTGGTGCTGAACATCATTCCCTCCGAGATACGTCATGGCCCACCGATATGCCCGTACATAATCAGGCCATACCTTGAAAATCAATTACCCCTCATCGAGTTACTCCTCGGAACTTACCCAGAATTTACTCAGAATTTCATGTGGTGTTGAGAACAGGAGAGGTGCTGTATGGCACCGGCTGTGTTTTGTAAGTCATAGGAGAGTATTTCGTTGGTATAGTAATCCCACCTGGTATTTTAGGACTGCTTTACTAGGTGTAGATGAATACCTTCTGCTGACTGACTGCTCTATAATGTCATTACATGCCCTGTCAATGTTGTTGAGTGAAATAGTGAAGAGGATGAGCACTGCATGATAATCTGAATTGAATTTGTCTAACATGTCATGAACATATTCGGAACAATGAGTCATAAAAATCAGACATGCATGAAATTATACATAAAAACGTGAAGTATCCATGAAGGTAATTATCTACGTGTCCGAACCAAAGCCGGAATTTGCAAGATGCAAGAAAGGAGTAGAATAACAAGCGACAGCTTTGTGCACAACAATGTCCGAATCAAAGCAGTAGAAGGTAGATAGAAGTGACAATAGGTTAACTTCGGGAGAAGAAAACTCATCTCGTACGCCCAATGATCGCACCGGTACCCTCATTCATCGCACCCTCTTGCGCCAACGCGAAACTCGCGTCTGCACCGGGACTGCGCTGGGGCGTAGTTATCGGTGAACGATGTCCACCAATCGCACTCAATCGCGCTCGTCCGAAATGCGACGAACTGGCAGGTGATATTGCTGGTGGCTCACCAGGTTCACGTCTCGGTCTTCGTCGACCATCCGACGTTATTGAATTTGAATGTGCGAGTTGTGAAGCTGAAGAGCCTGAGGTTCCATTACCATTACCATTACCTCCATGCCCCAATGGAGATGGTCCGCGCGAGAATTGGGATGAGCTAGAGCCGAGGGAGGAGTTGTTTAGTCTGGAGGGCGCGCGTGAGTTGGATCCTGAGCCCATGGGTGAGAGTGGGCTGAGCCGGTCTGGGATTGAGTGTAGCGACGCAGCAGCACTGTGTACGTCATCATGCGGATCATCCAACTCAGCCTGTGAAAAAAATTTACAATTTGAATATGCGTGAGTGTACTATAAATAAATGAATGCTGTATAATATTATTCTCCTTACCTCTATGAGTGCCCTACGTGGCCTGCTTGACTCTGACGTTCCTGTCACTGTGACAGCGCGTAGTTGCGTCCAGTTATGTGTTGGCATGGGCGGAGCCTCTTCTAGGACGTCGCCTCCACTACCGATAACATCCACGCTCACATCTCGATCGCTATGCGTTCCGAATGTTGCTGACGAAGGCATGTCAGAACTTGAGTCCCGCCATGAGCGTATATTTGCGATGTGCTCTAAACCAGGAGGCACTGCAGGTCCACCACGGGACGACGTTGTCGAGAATGGCGAGACGGCAGCACGAGCTGGTACAGGAGTATCAAGGACATCGACAGGCTCAGCGCGTGTTTCTGCATTTTGGGGGTGAGGACGTATCGGCCCTGGGGGAGGTGACGGGAAGCGTGGGCTTGCAGGTGCAGAACCTGAGGGAGGATCAAGCAATAGTAACGCAGGTCGATTCAGGCTACTACTGCTATCACTCCCATTACCAAACCCAGGTCGTGGCGACTGTGGTGCACTACTTGTCCCACCCTCACCAGATGCAAACAAAGCACGAGGAGGGAGAGGCGGCATTGACATAGGCCGCTGGGAGTGACTTCGGTTATGACCGTTGCCATTGTTTGAACGTGTCGACATCGTCGAAGGTCCAGATGGTGCATCGTAATACAACGTCTCACCCGTACTCGAAGTCGTTAGATGTGATACAGGTCGAGGAACAACCAGACTTGTTCGGGTCTCAGCAGAACGAAGCTGCGAACCTGATCGTGTCGTTGGCAAGGCACTTTCTGGAGAATGCCTTCGGGCAGCATCCATTCGTTGGAACCAACTTAATCTGCTAAGACGCGCTAACCCAGTCAATCCAAGTCCCAGACTTGAACGCCAGCTTGACGGAGTGGAAGCTTCATTATCAGTCTGCAGGAGGACTGCCGGCCCGCTTTCGCTCATGTTAAAGCGGTGGGCCATCAAGAGATCTGTTCGCTCATCACTGTCACTACCAGGTGACTCGGGATGTGATCCTAAGGAACGCATAGAACTCATGTCCCTTGAAGAACTTGTATCGGCAGCAGCACCCAATACAGGCGGCGGTCGAAGTGGTGTACCTATACGTTCGCCGAGTTCTGATGGTCTGTGATGGAGACCCACACCTCCATGTTGGTTGCCATTGGACTCTCTACGCCACTGGTCGTCCATCTCCATCAACTGACGCGATGTAAGAATCTTTCCCGCGTTACCACTGGGAGAAGACGAAGAGGAAGCCCGTGTACTTGCACTATCACGCTTTGCTGCTCCAACAGCAGCCCCGACCAAAGATTGATCCGGTCCTCGTGATGGGTTGTAGAATAGCGATGATGCTGATGCATGGAAGAAAGGACTTGGAGTTTTAGGACCAGAAGGGAGAGAAGGTGATGCGGGTGGTGTTTTTAGGGCGGTCGGAACAATGCCTTCAGGAGGCATCGTTGTTCCAGTAGTAAAATCAGTAGCTGTCGAGATCCGATTATCGACCAAGCGAGCCGTTGGGCCGATCTCTTGCATCTCTTCGGCAGCTGTCTGACTCTCACCACTTGGTCGCAAGAATGAATCTTCTTCCTCGCCAGTGGGTCGGGGGCTACCTTCGCCAGCTACGCGTGTCGGACCTTCTGACGACTCGACAAAGACGAAATCGCTGAGATTTGGATGCTCATACCCAACTCGGCGGCGTTTACGGCGGAACCAGAATAGTATGAAAAGCAAAAAGATGACTAGTCCCGCAATTACGGCGGCGATAATAATGCCGATCAGTTGGCCAGTGGTAAGATGGTGTCTTGATCCAGCTGCGCCCGCCACGGCGGTTGAGGAGCTTGCTGATGGTACTGAGGAAGTAGTGGATGAGGGGTTCGATTCAGTTGGAGTTCCCGTTGAGCTGCTTGATGCTGACGATGTTTGAGAGGAACTAGATGAAGGTGTCGCGGTAGAAGATTGAAGGGAGGCCGGAGTTGTCGAGCCTAGGAAGGTCCATATCCCATTAGTTCCAAGAGGGATCTACAAAATTGTGTTGTTTGAGCTAATTGATACCTTGAAAGCTTGAAGAAATTCTGAGATCCAGGGAACTCACGCTTGGACCAATATAGGTCAATGGCACTTCGACAAGTGTCGTGGCCGTGGTTGCTACCCCTCCAACTGTTGCAGTAATTGTTGACGCGGAAAGAAATGACGGTAGTTCTTGTGTTGGCAACACTGACGACACGACGACAGTTTCAACTTGTGTTTGGGTGACTCCGCCGATGACTGTGGTGAACGTCGATGCGCTCAGAAAGCTCGGCAGAGCCTGAGTGGCCATGGTTTAAGGGAGGAGTATCGCTAGAAAAGAATAACAAACGAGTTAGTAAAGAGAGTGTGGTCCGACTGGATTGAGGAGATAATCAGTATGAAATCATGAATATTAATGAATTGCATGAACGGCCGTACGTATATGAAGTGTGCGGTGTCGCTGGAGAGTGCTGTAGCGCCCTGCGTATCGCGTGTACAAGCCTTTTGGATGTCCTCGTTAATGTCGTGAAATATCGTCAATCGAGATCGCGTGTAGTAAAGCAAGAAAGGGAGGGGGAGAATGGGGAAAGAAAAGGAGGCTCGTGTGTGCGCTAAGACGAGTAAGGCGCGCCTTCGAAATTGAACTTACCACGCGTTATGGCCACGTGATCGGACTTGGCTGTGGCGGTGCTCCCTAAGTTTGGACTCCGATTCCGTGTTTGCTTCCGTCGCGTCCATCTCTGTCCAGCTCCGAGTCCTGGCGTGACGACACCAATGAGTGCACGCCAACGATTTGTCGCCAGTGGCAAGCCGTCCTCCAAGCAGCCCAGCGAAGCGGATGGCAATGAGCACACACCAGCCTCTGGTGCACCCGCTGGACCTGGAAAGCGTGACTCGAATCCCGGACCACCTCTCAAAGATGCATCCAACTCGCCTCGTCCCGGTGGCAGAGCCTTGCAAAATACTGCCCAAGCTGACAAGAACAAGAACGAAACGCATATAGTGACAGGATCCGTACCTCAAGCATTAAGCACACCTATGACCTTATCAGTCCCCGACAAACCACTTAACATCAGCAATCTCACTCGTCCGAAGGCCAGGAAGGCTGGCGATGGCACTGGCACTCCCAGTCTGAACAAGAAAGACAAGAGACTTGCCGTCGATAGGCTTAAAGAGAATGACCCTATCTCCAAGATCGGCTCACCAAGACTTCGTCCCATGTCCCCTGGTCGTCGTCCTCAAAATTCTTGTCCTCCATCGTCTTACTTATTCAATCCTCCGAATGCCGGTCTACTTGCGAACGATCGACTCATATCCCCAGAATCACGCCTTGGACCTCCTGCACACCTTCAAGACGGTTCCACGCCTCATGCAGCTGACAATAATCAGAGATACAGCCGTACCCATCATCCTAATAACGCTGCATCTGGGCTTACTCCTACGAGCACCTTTTCCCCTCCTATACGGCGCTCTTATAGTGGAAATCTGGAGCCCGCAAGGAGTGAAGTATATCCAATGAGGACTGGCCAGGACGTGCCTTCAGAGATGACGCATACATTCAGCTCACTTTCACCTCCTGCTCCTGCTCAACGCTCCGTGCATGAAGAGCATGTATACGATTATCAAGAGCCAATCAACGTTGATAGACATGAAGGCATCGACAATCCAGGTCCACAGGCAATGGAACATCGCCTCCGTCGCACGACGAAGCGCATCGGCCAACAGGAAGATGACGACGAGGCCCTGCATGGTCGAGAAGGAAAGCGTACCAAGATCGACATGCATAGAGAAGAGGCTCGTGAAGTATTTCGTCTGCACGGCTATTTGCTGAACCACCATTAGATCATCGTAGAGCGCCAACAGATTGTAGATCCATCCTACGAACGGCACGCCCGGGAATCCACGCCTCCGCATCGGTACCAGACACCCGTTCAAGTCAATCCTCACCAGCTTCACCAGTCCCATCCTGCCGCTCATCAACATTTTGAGCCGCCGCACGCTCCAAACAGATTCCAACTCGGGGAAGACAATCAAGCTCTTTCTCGCTTCCTTGAGGTCGACCTGGAGCACTATGTTGGCGCACACATTGAGAAATATGAAGCTGCGAAGAAACGTTGGACTGATTGCTCGATGGAGGACTGGAAGGCCGGCGCCAAAGGTCAGTAATGATATTCGGATGGTACTTACATACTGATGGACTGGAAATTACAGAGATGTCAGAGCGTTTCGGCAAGCTGGTCGATTTCGTACGTATTCATGCTCCTTAAACGAAATGGCAAGCACTCGTTAACATCCTTTTTCAGGTGAAAGACCATATGACGTAAGTTCCACAACACATGAAAGTCTACTACAATCGTTAATTCGCGTTACTTCTCGATAACAGCACGAAGCTCGAAGTCCACGCAACTCTTCACGAGAAAGTCGTACAACACAAAGTCGTACTGAGTGAGCGTCAGAGTATGCTGAAAGACAAGCATGAGAGGCTCGTCAAGAATTCTGGAATGGTTATCGGTGGGAATAACGCTTGCGGGCTCTAGAAGTGGTATTTTGGTGCTTTCTCTCGACCTTTGACTCCGTGCTTTCAGACTGTTTTATCCGCAAAGTCATCGTTCTTCTATAACTACTCAGCTTCAAGCCAAGAGTTCATTCTCCACAGGCTATCTGGACCAGATCCTCACGCTTATGACTGTCTCTGTCGCGCATCTCGTTATCATGACTGGATTAGCTAATGGCTCAGATTCACATCTGCCTCTGCATCATTATTAGAAACTGTACATTGTTGGACTGACGAAATGATTATCCCGTAACTTCTGTAGTGTAATCCCAAATCGAATGACAACTACTTATAATACTATTTTTCCTTTGTGTGTCCATTCCCCCACTTGTAAAGATTCCAAAACCAGGGTCCCACAAACTCACCTGCACAGATCAACAAGGGATGCCTGTAACACACATAAGAAAAGAAAAGAAAAAGCATTAGTGGATCAATCCATATAACAACAATACTTAAGATTTGAGCTACTTGAGCCACTAGTTTACTTACAATAAATTGATAACAGATCAACAACAAGTATGTACAAAAAGAAAAACACAAAAGCAAAAGATGAAAAGAAAAGAAAATCAGAGCAGAGCAAAGAAACAACAACAAGAGCAATTAAGATAGTAAGACAATAGTAGGTACAGTGAAACCTCTCATTAAGCATTGCCCTTGGTGGACATAAAAAGTAATGCTTATTAAGAGGTTATGCTTGTTAACAAGTAAAATTCTAGTGTCTACAAGAGTAATGGTAGACCTGAAATGTCATGCTTAATGAGAGGTTATGCTTAACAAGAGTAATGCTTAATGAGAGGTTTCACTGTAGTAGACAGCAAATGACAGCGAGCCAGAGAGCAAAGTTCAAAGCAAGACAGGAAAGCAACGTAGATAGCAAGATTCAAAGCAATGTAGATAGCAAGTACCATAATCAGACAAAATCCCGTGCATGGCCAAAGGAGTAAGACATAACATGAGAAGAGGAGGAGAGGGCGGTGTGCGAGGGTTTGTCTGAGAACAGCACTAATAGTGAGAACGAGAGCATTACGATAGCGTGAACGGGCAAAGGAAACGTTTTAGTGTGAGAAGGTAGGTACAAGGTGAGCAAGGAAAACCGAAAAACGGAGAAAGGAGGAAAAAAGGATAACGGTGATGTTTTTAAAGGTTTAGGATAGTAAAGCAAAAAGAAATTAAGCGAGAAAAAAGGTGCGGAAAAAAGAGGAGTGAAAATGCAATTGGAAAACCAATTTCATCAAATCCAAAGCTCAATTCGGATGGGGTGCAAAGGTGCAAGGGAAAAAAAGTAGGCATATGCAAGCAAGAGGAATGAGCAATGAGCAATGACGAAAGGGAAGAAGGGTAAGGGTGAGGCAGAAGACGAAATAGGAAAACAAAAGAAGAAAGGTGAGAAGGGGATAAGATCCTTAGAAGAGCGTTAGGGTTCAGGGTAAGTTAACTTTCCATGCCAAAAGTGCGTTTTAAAGAGGGCGGTTAAAAAGCTGGGTGGGCGAGTGGATGCTACCACTGTGCATCGATTTCAAAAACGAGAACTCAACTCCACAGTATGAGGTGTCGAACGAGCCGAGTTCCACGATGCAGAAGAACCCGCACGCCCCTCATCTTCGTGATACTCGGTACGAGTTTGGTGCACACCGTTGAACATATCCGTCTCACTCGTAGGTCTGCGTTCCATATGCGGAGGGATACTATACGAGCCACCACTCGAAACAGAAGAACTAGGTCCAGGCGCTGAGCCAGTGCTCGAAGGAATAGGAATACTAAGTTGTGGAGGCCCATAGCTTGTCGTCGAGGAAGGTGTCATTTGGTAAGTCGTTGGACTACGTGAAAACCGAGTAGAGTAATGTGAGTTGGCCGACGAGGGTTGCGATCTTTGCTCGGAATAAGTCGGTGACATATTCTGACCAGAAGATGAAGACTCTTTAGACGACGCGTCGTCCCGATGGCTACCAGGGTTGAAAGAATGATGAGGTGCGTATCCGTTTTGGTCATAACCACCAAGTACGCTGGGTGCGGAAACACTGTGATGATTGCGTTGATACTCATGCGGCAAATACGAATCTCCGCTACTCTGCGACACGCTCGAATGATGCTCATTCCTATACCGCATATCGACCGGTGAATCGGAGGCATATCGTTGAGGACCGCCTTCCGATCCGTGTCGCGACGGATCCTTCGGTATGGCAAGCGCAGAAGGATATGGCGCACTACGGGCTGCACCACGGACGGGTCGTTCACGATGTGCACCGACACTGCTCGGATAAAGCTGCAGATAAGGCTCCTGTGGAGCCGTTTCGTAAGATTGAGGAGCAGGCCCGGGAGTATCCCTCAACGCAGGATCGATGCGTGCATGAAAATCATTCTGCGGCGCTTCAGCAGGCGGCATCGAAACGATCGCTGTACTACCGTTCGGAGTCGTAATAAGATTTTTCGGAGCAGGCCTCCTCCCGCCTCTCCCTCCGCCCCTCGCTTTCGGTGTCCGTGGACGGTTATGCGACTCAATCGGTGACTGCAAGGTCGGAGACCTGCTTGATTCCTGCGTCGAAGACTGGGCAGACGGAGGTGAAGGCTCTTCAGAACCAGATCGTTCGCTTTCTTCATCTTTCTCGTCTTGATTGTCTTGCTTATCTGCACCTCTTGATTTCTTCTGAGGTTTATTGCGCTTACGCACACGCTTGTTGCCTTCACCTTTCGAAAAGTCGACTCTCCAGTATGCACCCTTGCCGGGCTCAGTAACTGGCTTCGGCTCCCTTACGAAGGCTGCGAGAAGGGACAGCAAATGCCGAATCGAGTTCTGTGAAGGGTGTGTATAAAGTCAAGTCAGACGCGAACAACTTAATTGACGGGAATGAGTAGCAAAGACGTACCCCGAAGGCTATCGCTTCTTGCTTCGACAGCTTGTCATAATACGGGAAGCGCATACGGATGGCCCTAAGAATATCTTGCAAAGTAGCCTTCTGTCCTTTGTTGCCAAGTATAGCGAGCTTGACAAGGACATGATAATTATACTGAGGTTTCGCATCCGGCGTTTCGGGATCAAGCAAGCTCCAAAGGTTGAGGGGTGCATCAGGAGGGAGTCCAAGCATCTCATGAGGCGATCGTGGTTTATTCTGGATATGCGAAAAGGAGGTGACACTATATTGGGGTTCGTGCGGTATTCCGGCGATCACAGCAGATACAGGAGGTAGCGGTCCCTGTTCCGGATAACTACTTTGAACAGGTATCTGCGGGGTCTGTCGATTTTGGTTTTGTGAAGAAGGAAGGGGAAGCGGAGTGCCGCGTGCGTTGTCGTACTCGTGCACGTGTTTGCGATAATAACCCTTCGCTTCCGACGCGACACTCGCGTTGCGTACGTGCTCGAGACCGATTCGTCTACCACTTGCATCGTACGCGGGGTAGATGTCCTGCCTGAACGAGGGTTGTCCATCGGCACGTGGCCCGTGAGGGTCAACGAACGGATTGCCGGCAAGCTCAACGAGCTCCCTTCGTATAATCGTGCTTCGTATAGGAGTCGCATAGCCATGCACCCGAAGCTGGCGCGACGTCCCGACGTGCGGGCTGGCTGAGGAGGTGGTGGAAGAGCCCGTTGCTGGCGGCGATTCTCGAGGTTCGTCGTCAAACTCCGCGGGCCGGAGAGTAAGAGATATCTTACTGTTATCGGGTGTCACTCCGTCGTCTGCACCGGCATGCAAGGCCCTCTGACGTGGGTGATCGTCGGACGGGCGCGCGCGGTCAGCCATGGCAGAGGGTGGACCCACAGAAGAAGACGGGGGCGGGGAAAAAGAGGAAGACGCGTTACGAGAGTCGGTGCTGAACGGTGAAGCGTGGCCCGGCGCGAAGCATAAATCTGACTAGCTCGTATCGCGGGTCCCATCAGTTGCCTGTAAACAGACAAAATTTACACATGCCCAATAAAGTATTCTCACCTCTATCGCCGACGGTGGGAGTTCAGAACACGGTCCCCACGCAAATGAAAGAAGATTTTGTTACGAGAGTGCGAGCGGAGGTGCGGAGGTTAAGCCAGAAGAGGGGGGAGAAGACTAGTTTAAGCGGGGGATGAGGACAGGCGCATATGCCCGAAATATATAGCAGGAAAAAACGTGAAGGGGACACGAGGCACGACAGTAGACGATCCGGTGAGCGAGTCTTTAAATCACTACCATCCTTGCAAGCCACAGGGCCTTAATTCCCCAGAATGCAAGAGATCTGAAGTCAAGGTGTAAGACGACGGATTGTCTATGCTCGGGGGACAATACACGCACAAATATCCCGATGCCGTAAGCCCAAGTAAAAAAGACTTGCTATAACAAGGACTTCGGCATTGCCACACAAACGGAGCCAAATAATTTAGACAAGGATGTTTATTAAGTTACCATTCTATTGGACTGATCTTCGTAAAGTATTAGGTAGTTACCGTATTCCCTGTACATCTTGTCTCTGGTACTTCACTCGGATAAATTTTCATTACCACACGACTGTGTTTTATAGAGTGCGCGAATTTTATTCCCACTCCATCATGACCTACACGTTGCAAAAAAATGACAACATGGTGCATCGCAAAAAAGACAGTGTACTGTACATCCATCCCACTAACCCCATCGAACAAAAAAACCGACAAGAACATTATTTCACAGTGCATCGCAAAGAAAGACAGCTTACTATACATCCATTCCACTAATCCCAAGTCCAGAGACCAAACCTCCAAAACAGCCATCAATTAATTAATACACTCACACAAACCCCTGCAACATAAACCCCTGCACAACCAAATCCCTCTTCCTCCTTTCCAACACCTTCCTCAACCTTTTCTCCAACTTAGCCTTATTCCCATCCGTCGTAATCTCCAAGTTCCGCAAAGCATGTGCAGCAAGGTTCTCTTTGAGTGCAGGTTTCGAAAGCATAGAACATACATCGGGGTCGTGAATGAGTGGTGGAGTTAACTTGAGTTCGTATTCGTTGTGGAGGTCTAAAGTATTGTTATTATTTTCGTGAATAAAGCGTAAAGTAGATCATCGGAATAGATTAGAATAAAAAGAAAGACGTACTGCAAAGATACTCCTCACATTCCGAAGGCAAGATAATACTAATCTTCTTCTCTCTATCTTTAACCGAACAAGCAAGTTTTCGAAGTCCCTTCATCGTAATCGCCGTTCTCTTCAGTGAAAGGAAAGTGAGATCCGGGAAGTTACAGAGCGTCGGTATCGCGTCATCAGTGATTTTTTCGTTCCAAGAAAGTTCCAAGTGGACAAGACTTTGTCGAAGAGCAATAAGGTGCATAACACTAAAGGTATTGCTGTTAGAAGACTGTACAAAACTAAGGTAGTATATGCGACTTACGCTACATCACCGATTTGCGTATCATCTATAAAGAGTGACTCGATACGCAGGAGACTATTTAGACACATCAGGTCATCGTCTGATAATGGGACGTCCGAGAGCACCAAGGACCGAAGTGACTGAAATCCGGTAGGATCAATGAACACTGAACACCAAAGCGTCAGACTTCAGATTAGATTAGACAACGAATACAATTTCTAACTTTTCAACGTTTCGTGTCTGAGCAAATTGAGCCCATCAGCATCGGCCATTGACTCCGTAAGATTTAGCGACTCTATCTCTGTATGCCGAAACAAGGGCAGCGTCTGAGTGTTGAGATGACCTTGATGCGAAAGGTCCATAACTTGATAAAACACCAAAAGTGTATTAGGATACCTTTGATTCCGAGTACGTTGACAATATCTTGGTGGGTTATTGTGTGGACGTCGAGTTGATCTCGGAGACGCAAGCCCGGAAGAAGCCTTTCGAGTTCCTTAAGCAGAGCCAGTATAGCCTTGGATGATTCCGGGTATTGATTGAGAGCGACGTCTAGTTTGATGGTAGTTAGTGATAGACATGTCTTGAACTACGGCGGAGTGTATTCAAGGCAAGGTAATAGTTTGAATGATTGTAGCACCTTCATCGACCACTCCTGACGCGAACTCAGCTGCAACCGCGAACTCGATGAACTCCGTCGATACCATCTCTCCCTGTTCCTCGTCCGGCCAGAAAAGCTCTTCGGCTAGAGAATTATTCGATTCTTCATTAATTTTGACGTCCGAGCTCGGATGTAGAGCCAGTTTATCAGAGAAGCGAAGTCGCTCGGCTTTAGCTGATAGAACAAAAGACATATCGACATGACTTGAAGATCGCTTGACCCTCTTCGGTGGTCGTTTGAGAAGAATATCGGCTGAACTAGAAGAGTCGACAAGAGGTGCTCGTTTCAAGAATTTCGCAGCTACAGAAGCTAATTCGATGCTATCCGAGTCTTGTTCTTCTTTGACGCTCGCCGCGCTGCCAAGCTCATGAGATCCAGCAATAGATACAGCTTTCTCGTGCGTAAGTCGAAGAGATTGTGGTGAATCTTGAAAAGCATTGTCCAAGAAAGCATTGCAAATGCGATGGAAGTAGGGAAACTTTGAGGTATCTGCCACAGACGCCTGGAACAACCGAACACTGGACATGTACTGCAGTTATCTTGAATATCCTTCGATTAAGTTGTTAGTAGCGTCTATACATACCTGCTGTGCCGTAATTTCGGGAGAGTAAAGCGGATTCTCGGGGTCAATAATCGGCACAGAGAAGAAGGACATGAGTACAACTGGCGGTGTTTAATCGGACAATAATTAAAAGCCGAGAAAAGAAAGCAAGCAGGTTGAGCCTTGGAGAAGCACTGGACAGCACAGACAGCTAGGATACGAGTTCTGCTATTTTTGCCAAAGCCAAGGATGCAGAGCCATGGACGCACATATACCGAGTTGACTGAGAGCAAGGTGGGGGTCGATGGGAGAGAGCGCGATTGACGCGTCCAAGTCACGCAACACGCTCAGACTTGGACACGGCGGCTCAATTTACGGACATGTGCAGACCCCTTTTGTTCTCCCTTCGACTTCAGCCAGTGTAGCACCAACATATACGCGCTTAATCGGTGCTAAGTATCAGGTTAGGACCGTCAGCATCAGGTATCTTTGACGCTGTGAGTTCTTCCCAGCACCGTGGCACGTGTTGCACACATATATGCGCTTACACGGTTCAGAACCTTATATACACAAGGTAGACTCTTACACAGCTTGTAACTGCATCACTGCATCGATCTCGGTCACCTATTATCATCTTTCTTCACGACGACACAGCACTCCCTACAAAAACACGCAACCCAGGCACATACCGACCTTAAGCGCCGTCCAGGATGCCCGCGAAGTACTCACACGCGAAGAAACGACTGAATGCGCGCGACCCGGCACGTAAGAATGGCAGCGCATCATCGAATAACAAGAATGGGTCGATGTTCCATGGCCATGCCCATCGGAACCCAAACCCACACCTCGAGCGCTCTATCTCGCAGACAATGAACGCAGTGAGCACTTTAAATCGTTTTCAATGGGGTAACTCTAGCTCAACGGACCGGGTGGCTCCAGACGATCACAGCAGTTTCAGAACTTGAACGTGCCATCTCGCGAATTCTCTTACTACGCTACGAACATGATATCTGCCGACTCTACTCGACGCGCTTGCACAACATCGCACTGATTTATGTCCCAAAGCTTGTACTCGACTGCATTGATCTCACATCGCCGGGGTGGGTGGCAGCGAATGCAGACTGCGATGAGATCAAGGATTTCTTCCGAGGTGCGATCGCAATGGATTTACGCCAGGCCGGAGAACGTGTTGCAACGAAGAGCGTTTTGTGGTCGTATACGGCCCTGCGGCATTTTGTGAGCATACATCAAACCTCTTTACATATCATATCATTAATTGCTTTGAGGCAGGCCTTGTCAAATAATGTACCGATATGTCAAAAGCGTGGATTACATTCACTCCGTCTACTTCCTCACTTCCAGGGACTTAGAGCACATCTCGACGTACTAGAAGCCATGCCGATCGCTTCATTCGCAAAACCTACTCATCTACCATCACTCGATGAAGGTCTTGAACTCATAGAAGATGACTTGTCGCGCAAAAAGAATAAGCCCGTTCCTGCATGGGATGACTGGAGGCTGAAGCTACGAATAGGATATGAACGCCTCGTCGACACATTGTGGCAAGTCAGCAAAGAGTTCGATATACGCGGGTACGGCAACGTCTTGCGAGAGAAGCTCACAACGAAATGGTGCGACTGTGGATGCTCGACGGATCACCTTGGTGAAGTATGCGAACGGACTGTCAGAGAGGAGGAAGAGGAATCCGGCATTCGCTCCGGAAAAGGAAGGGAATGGGACGGGCGAGGTACAATTTTCAAACTTAACTTTACTTCTAACTAACCATGTCATGTTCAGGGAGCGGAGTATACGGCTGGCAAACCGAAGACGAAGAAGACGTCTGGGACATGGAACTCGACTTCGGCGGGATCGAACCCGACGAATGTGACGGCCTTGATCCAGAAATGACAATCGGCGAGCTAATGGAATGGCGTTACTTCAAAGCAGAGAAAGCAAAAGAACTCGTACGTCTTCCTTCTTCCCTCGTCCCTCTCCCATCTTCTTTACTTATTCTCATTCCTTCTCCTTTTCTTACAAAAACGAATACTTACTCTGATTCAGGGAAACAAAGCATTCCGTAATGGCGACTTCGAAACGGCAATCAAGCAATACTCCTCAGCGTACGACATCGAGCCCGAGCTTCCACATTATCAACTCAACCTTGCCGCTGCGCATCTAAAACTTTCAAAGTTCGTTCGTCTGATATTATTAATGGTTTTCTTCCATGAGACCCGTATCTGATTCTGGATTTGGTTTTTTTAATCGATAATAGCTGGATAGCCGCAGAGAAAGCATGCAACAAAGCGCTCGCTCAACACCGGAGCGGGAAAGGTTACTGGAGACGTGCTAAAGCGCGTCGTATGCAGGGTCGGACAGTTGAAGCAGTGAAAGGTGCGCAGGATGTATTATTATACAACTTCATTATACATAAAATTCCGACTTAACAACTGCTGAAATATTCTTCGGAACAGATCTACGCAACGTACTTAAAATTCAACCAGGCAACACAGACGCGCTCACAGAATTGATGTCAATCATGCCTTCTGCAGCTGCAGACATGGCGCTTCGAGCTAGGTCGAGGTCTCCGTCGCCTGGGTTTTCGTCCTCGTCGAACGCACCCTCGGCCTCAGCGGGCAGCAGCAGTGGCGGCGACTCCAGTGTTAATGGGAGTGGGAGTGGGAGTGGAAGTGGTAGCGGCTGTGGTAATGGCAGCAGCAGCAAAAACGCCCTGCATTCCCCTCCAACGACCTCTACTTCGGCGGATACCAGCACCACCAATGGCAATACCAACACCAATTTCACCACAAACTTACCCTTCCAACTCTCAGACCTCGACACACGCAAACTCCGACTATACACGCAACCTCTCCAAGTTGAGATGCCTATTATCAACGGCAGCGGTGCAAGCAAAGGTGGAAATCGTAAGGGTAAAGAAAATGGTGGTAGTGGAGGAGGAGGAGGACCGACGTTTGAGATTCAACTCGAGACGTACACCTACCCGACGTGGGATCGTTGTAAGGTGCAGCATGTGTCGCGCTAGGATCCCTCGATGAAATGCGCTTCGTAAAAACTTCTGCCCTCAGCTGTTTGCTGTCAACTATGCTTTTACTACTTCTTCTCTTTGTGATTACCTATTTAACTGTCCACCTTCTATTGTGCTGCTAGATGCTTCCAGGTGGGCGCACGAACGTGACTAAAAACGAACAGACTTATCCTCATCACACATTCCCGACGATCGTTGTTGATGACCAGTTATGCTTTTGTTGTACCTGTACGCTTTGCACGAGTATACATGTCTTCGCGAGATAGACGTATAATGTATTCTTTGAATAAAACGCGCATTTACGCGCATATACAAACATATAGGGAGATCACCCAGGATATTTCATAGATAGATATCTTTATACGAGTAAATCTTCAGCTCGGATGTCAAATTAGTTCCTCCAAACCCTGTGGATACAGTTTAGCAACCACTAACAAAGAACAGGTTGGGAAGACGGGATTCACTCACAAAAGCTCATAATCCCTAACACTCTGTTCAGCTCCACCAAACGCTACGTTCGCACCATACTGTCCATCAAAAAATCATCAATATCGAAACTCACAACAACGTATCTTGATGAGTTTCAAAAAGAGAAAGGAGTTATACTCACGAGATGTTCACCACATTTTCCTGGAACGCGTACACCATTGATAGTCACAACAGCATGATACAACTTCACACTCCTTCCATCGTGTTCTTCGTACCCTCCCTCGACGGGTTGACGGCCCGGTGGGATGTGTCCGCCTGAGGCGGGGATGAGCTCCATGTCTTGCGTGAAGGCTGGATTGATTAGAAAGGACCACGCATATAGCGAGATGAGGAAGGATAATAATGGCGTGAGTGGTGCAGGAGTTAATTTTAGTGAACGGATGGGAATTTTACTGACGAAGAAGATCATATCGACCATGATGTTCCCTCTCGGCGCCTCCGTAGGGTACTCTGCATGGCGTAGGTGAGAGATGTGGCGCGACTTTACATGGATGGACTGCGCTTGGGAAAAGGGCAGATCTAGTGATATGGATACGAAGGAGTTAGTAAAACAAATAACAAAGAAAATGCCTCGAAGAGAAAAGAATGTGAGCAAGACGCATGTACGCACCCAAAATACACAGGCGAGACCCCATCAGCATCGTGCTAACATAACAATAAATATCTCATCAAACACCGACTTCTCAAATCACTTACACAAGGTGGCTGAAGACTCTGCTGAGACGGCGGGAACGGCGCGTCCGTCGTCAACGGGATCCTAAACCCAGACGGCGGTGCATGCTGATAGGAAGGCGGAGGCTGTGGCGAGGACGCGCGCCCACCCTCGCCGAACGGCGACTGCGGATTGAATTGCGGGAACTGCATTCCGTGAGGTTGGAGAGGCGCTCCGGATCCAGGGAAGAAAGACGCTGCTCCTGCTCCTGCTATCCCTGCTGTTGCACTTCCTGAATGGTGAAGCGGATTAGGGAAGGACGATAGACCTGGAAAGTCCTATGGTCATGTATGGTCAGCGCATTGATCGATTCCCTTGTCAGTGACACGAACACGGGACGGGAGATCATCGTATCGTCGTTGATCGACTTACATGGTGTCCATGCTCATCTTTCCCGTGCTTCTTGTCGTGCTTCAACTTGTGCTTGTGTTTTGAGTCCGAGTCGCTGGATGAGCTTGAGCTTGAGCTCGATGAAGATCCGCTGCGTCTGCGTCCCATCGTGGTTCGTGTTCAACTAAAACCGGTAGTATTACGCTCTTGTCGTGGGCACTCTAGATGAAAGATTTGAGGAGGCTGTACGCTTGCGGTGCATGATTGACAGATCTGTGGCGATTGGCCGCAAAGTAATGCAGTTGTACTTGTTATGCTGCCGAAGGCGGTGATCACAATCTAAATGTGTTATTTGTCCTCATCCAGTACAACTTTACATCACGAAATCAATATATGTGGTCTTTTGCACCTCCGGAATCTGAATTCGTCCTTCACCTATGGATTACATGCTATCTGAGGATATCCAGGGACTATGAGGGACTCGACTTTAAACTGCTACTCGGAATTTGAACGGAACCTCTGCTTTTCTGTCTCAATTGCACTGGACTGTCATCTTTGACCTGACTGTATATACACTACTAAGTAAGACTTGCTCATTTCATTCTGTCTTCGCCGCAAGTTCGGAAGCTCCTGCCGGGCCTTCTAGTGCAATCAAATACTCGCAATCGAACTCGTTTCAAATGCATGATGGTACCGGCGCCCAGCCGGCGAGTATTGATAAACGCATGATGTACCATTTCGAGTATGACTTCTTCCATTTCATAACACTGTATCATCTGACGAGACTTTATTGCAGTGTTCCTTCACAGCAGTCTAAGTGCTGCGCCGTCATGGTCGTTTTCGTGCTTGTGTTTGTCCTGTCGTGCGACTCGTGCCATCGCAGGGTTATTCCCTCTGTAAAGGTCAGTAAATGCCCCCCATTTTCTCTACCTCAAAATGCCCCAGCTTACTAAAGATGACACAGCTGCTGCCCAGAATGCACAGAACTTCATACACGTGCTTGAATCCATATTCCAGATTTATAATAATCTGCCACTCCGGACATATCTCAACGCAGTAGCATCCCGCGAGCCTATTAGTCAAGATGCACGTGACTCTCTTGGGGAGAATCTCATCCACATCGAGCGTGTTCTGAATCATTTTCAATCGCCGCCATCCTTACACACAAGGTCAAACAATAATCCACATCCCTGTGAAGAATGCTCTTCCAAGCATTTGAAGGTATTAAAACATATTCTACACCAAGTCCAAACACATCATATAACTTGCTAATTTTATAGTGTACTTTGGTCAAGACTAAGGACGGTTCCTATTTGTGTAGACACTGTCAGAGGAATGGCTACTCTCTCTGCAAAGTATGATTTTCCGTAATTCCAAATCAGTAACAATCACTAATTTTTAAATCTGTCTTGTAGCCTAAAGCAAACAGTACAACAGGACTGTTCACTGCACAGCAGACCCTGGACCATCAGAATCATGGCTTCTATGCTCAAGGCTTCAGTACTCTGTAAATATTACTTCAATTGTCTAAAATTCTATGCTACAGCTCAAAATTTCTCACAGAAACCAGAGTCCAGTCTCTGTCAATATGCAGTCTACTAACAACGACTTTAATACAAGCTTCGCCACCGTCCCTTCCAACAATTCAATGCATGCATACAATCAGTAAGAAATCAGTCTCTTAATAATTAATTTACTTTTATAGACATTGTTTTTAGCAATAATTTTCAGTCCAGTATGCATAGTAACGAGAATAGTCAGACCATTTCTGATAGAACAAATTTTGGAAGCCTCTATCCATGTGGTAATGCTATTGAGTATGTATTTCCCTTGTTCCATTCTTTCTCACTCAACTTATACCTCTTCAGAGAAACAGATCACAATCCGGGAATGACAGGCCATCCCAGTGGACAGGCATTGTTTGATCATATGCACAACTCTAGCTATCAAAATATGGCTTCATCGTCCACTACATTTAATGGGTTTTAGTTTCAATGACCTAATATGCGTTTTAAACAATGTTTACAGTTGTTGCCAATGAAGTTATATGATCCTATATACAGTCTTTTTGTACCTCTGGACTTGGCCATACTCAAGAAAGATTCCGTTCAGAGATATTTGAACTGCCATTCTGTTGAACAACGCGAATTAATCATTCTACAAATACAAACATTTCTAACTTCTCGAAATTATTGCGGGCGTTGCGATGTGTGAGTTAGCATGATGTGTGCATCCTTAGGCAGAGCACGGAGAGCCACGCGGATGTCGCATGGATCAAGTATGAAGTGTCGAGAGTCATGACACCCCTAATACATTTTCTCGAATCAACGTCGAATGAAAACAGCTACCTCCTCGCCGCCGCTGCGTTATACACAGATGACTGCGCAGGCATAGGCGTAGCCTCCCATTCATCAGAATCAGGTGGAGGAAGGTGGATATCTGGCGCTTTCCCTTTCGAATGGGATTTCTCTACAGGGTGAAGTGATCCAGAACTAGCTTTTGGAGTCGGTAAATTGTCTTCATCAATGCGCAAGCCATCAAGGTTCAGAGACAACGTTCTAAAAATATAACAACCAAACGTCAGAAGAGAGGTACAATTAGAAGTGGATAAGTAAAGCGGACCGCATCTCGTCACGTCGTAAGCGCACCCACTCTTTGCAGGCTTCCCTGAAGCGAGTCAGGATAATTAAGAGGTCGTTGTAAAACTGAGGATAAATCGATTAGTTAATTAGCTAGAAACCAAATTTTTGAGGCGGATCGCACGTACTTTAAGGCCTTCTTCAAGATTTCGTATAATCTCGCGATATTTGTGATAGGCCAAATCAAGCGACTGTAAAGCATGTTCTCGTTCTTTGATAGAGGGATCGTCCAGACGCGAACGAATGAACTGTTCATGGCGAGACTAAAATGCCGAATTATGAGCAAGTCATGACTATATGCGTGGTAAAAAGGAAAATACCCGGATTAAGTCACTCAATTCAACTTGCTTATCCGCACTTTCCTCAACGCCATCCTTAAACCTCTCATACTTATTCATCTCCTGATCAAGCGTATTCTCAAACATAACCGGCTCAACTTCCCTCCATCGCTCGAAAGCAGCAGCTTCACGCATTATGCGGGGCTGGATATCGTCTCCATCAGCGAGTCGCCGTGCTCGCTGGACCAACTGTGCTCGAGAGGAACGAAGATCGTCCAAAGTTTCAAGATGTGCGCGAAGTGCTCGTGCGTGTGTCTGTGTATGCGCATTCGCAGCGTCTTTCCTCCGGTTTTCTGGGAACGACGTCGATGATGGTACCCATCGCTCAAGGTCGTTCTGCGATGTGATATAAGTTCCATGTGAGGACGAAAGAAGAAGGAAGCTTAAAAAGACGCAAAGCTTACCTCGTCCCAAGTCAACCGTGTGATCGGCTCCTCCCATTGTTCCCACTTGGAGCGTACAGTGTCATCAGCTTCGGCAGCCTGGTCAAGCATCTGCCGATACCTCTTCTCTTTCTCCGTAAGGCCAATATTCGCTTGGTAAGACGGTAAGCGATCCCATCGTCTTCCCTCCCTCGTCACATTCTTTCGTACGCCTTCGTCCTCGGAAGCCTCTTGGTCTAATATATCCATTGCCTGAAATAAAACAACAATCAGGCAAAGTCGTAAAGACATTTGGAAAAAGAAGTGTGGAAGTTGTACTTCGTCAAGAATTTCCCTACAGCGCTCAGAGAGATGCTCGGCATTCTCAATTGAGCCGTCAATGCGTGCCGGTCCATCTTCAAGCCGCACTTCCTCCGCCTTCCTGAGGAGGCTTGGCGGGAGCCCGACGGGCTTGTCAAGAGCCTCGAGGGATGCGGGGAGGCTGAGCTCTTGCAACATACTAAAAAAATCACGATAAATACTAATGTTGCTTGAAGACAATGAGATGCAAAACGTACTGATCGGCAAAGTCGTCGAGCTCCATCACTCGATTGAACACCTCTTCCTGTAGCCAATTCTGTACCCTATCTCGGTATATCTCTGAAGAGGCCATCAGCTTAGAAAACGCGAAGCGAAGGTAGGTGGGTACGAACCAACTGCGACCTTAGCCCCCCAACCAACAAGCTCGCCAAATATAACATCTTCGTTGCCCAGAGCTGATTTGGGGTCTTGAAGGCCTGGAGGTACGGCACTCTGCACCATTGAGATGTCTTGGATTGATGGAACCGCGGAGATCGGTGGCACAACTTGATGGTAAATGAGATCATTATCACGCTCGGCGCGAACAATACTCTTCTCTAGGGTATCCAAAAGGGACTTTGATAGTTCAGACGGATGAATACAATGATCATGACATATTCATTGTAGTATAGTACTTCACCTTTATGTCATCCACCACGGGTCTAGAAACGTAGGCTCGCCTCGCTATTTCGTACCCTTTCTTTGCAATTGACTTGGCTTCGATCAAGCGGGAGAGCTCGTGCCCGTAATTATTTGATTCGAGGTCATCTACGCTCTTCCGATACTGAGCTGCAGATTCAAAGTGATGATGCTTCGTGTCTATATGGGCGAGCCATTCCTGCGTTGTCATTAGTTTAACATTTAAACGAGACTATACAATCGGGCCGTACCGACGGAAAAGCCTCGCTTGCCCTCGATTCTCGAATAGTGCTGGAAGATAACCGGTAATACGACGCTACCTTGGCACATTCAATGATAGTTCAGTCCTAAGAATGAATTACCAGTACCTTCGCAGCCAGTTTGGCAACAATAGCATTCTTATAATGATCTGGCATGCAAATCAGCTTAAAAGAAGCAAGAAAGCAGAGTAATATTTCAAATACCGATAACAGCTCTCTGCCAGGCGCATTCTTGGGCTTGTGCTAACATTAGAAACTCAAGGCTCCGTAGAAACGGCTCTGATAATTCGTCAATGCGGGCGTTGCCATCTAGGGATTGGGCTAATGCAGGGAGAGCGAAAGTAATCAAATAGGACAGTGTCCCGGCTGCATTCTATAACACAGAGCCTCAGTAACGAGGAGTGGCAGAGATAAATAATAAAGCATACCTGATAGTATGCGCTCGCTCGTTTAATGCCTTCTGCATGCGACCGATCTTCCCCTGACGCTAATTGAGAGTAGAGTGCAGCGAGATTGAATAGCATTGCAACCCGTTCGTATGCAATGTTTGAAATTTCAATCCAGCGCTCGGAAGGTCTCAGCGCAACAGAATATGGAAACGTTAGGGAAATCTTTTAGGTAAAGCTTGAACTTAGAATCTATCCCACAAATTCTACGGACACGGCACGCACGTCGACAGGTAGTTTCGTCAGAATGAAGGCCAACTGTGCGCAGTATCTTGCTAGATTTATAAGTCTTATCATTCCGAAAGGGTACATAGACTGCTTACTTTATTATGGCTTGGGTATGCGAAGCATGAACCTTCTCGGAGGTAGCATCCCTTCGTAGCTGCTCCCATCGCTCGATGTCCCACTTGAAAGCCTCTGGATGCGTGTCCGGGAGGTTCTCTTGAATGTAACTCCGTACCGCCTGACGAATCGGTATTTGAGACGTCTTCTTGAATGGTATGGACAATTGGTTGGACATTTTGAACGTGAGCTTTACACTGCGTCTTCAAATTGTTACTTGCTGGAGGGATTATTTACAGAGACTCTGCGTCGCGACGAGCGCTGCGCAGTCGTCAACGTCGTCAAGATGAAACACGATATTGCATTGAACGACCGTTCTGTACACTGACCGAGAGTCTTGGCGCACAGGTCTATACTCGACCACTGCACGTGCCAATCGGCTTTTGTTGAGCCACAAAACTTTCTGTTGCGTTGACCTCAGAGTTGACGTCGCAGAACGCTGAATATTACCGCTGAGCCTTCGGGAGCAAACAACTCTGATTGGATTGAAGGGCAGAGGGGAGAAGAAACAAAGGCCGAAATTGACTCACCATTGTGCGTGCGTAGCTAAACACTGCATGAGCACGCGTCTGCCTAGGGACGCGCCTTCGTGAACGCACCTTTCACTCCGCTGCTTCTGCACACGACTCACTCGTCGTCACATCTTTGTAAAATTTCCTGATCTATACGGTTTACAACCGATCTGACTGATTCATTGTATGACGACTAGACATTGCGATGGACGACATCGAACAGATCTCACAAGCAATTCTCGTGGCCTCCGATCCGACCCAAACGGGCCTCCACCAGCAAGCCCTCGAATTCGCACAGGATAGGTTAAAAAGCTCGGCTGAGCCATGGAAGATTGGACTCTCTCTCTTCATAGATACCAATTCCGACGGCACTCGAAAACACCAGCCTCAAGTGCGCTTTTATGGTCTACGCATTCTGGAGGATTTCCTTGACAGCCGCTTTGATCCTCTGCCCTCGGACGCGTTTGATACCCTCCGACAAGCTCTCATGGCATATGTACAATCTGAGTATGCACAGGGTTCAGCAGAATCGGGCGCACCATGTGAGTTACTTTGACAGTCTTGCACTCAGACGACTCTTTGACATGTTCATCCAGATATCCGGAATAAATTCTCGCATACATTAACATTATTCTTCTTGTGCACGTACCTCGAGCAATGGCCCAGCTTTTTCACTGACTTCTTCGGACTCATCCAATCTCCTTCTAACTCTGGAATACCGACATATAATCCTCACGTTTCGCTGCTTCTTTTCCACTTGGTCTTAGAAATTTCGGGAGAGGTCGCGGACCAAATGTTAAAAGCTGCGCGTCAGCACAATAATCAACGGCATTTCCGGGACTCGAGGGTGCGAGATGCTGTTCGGGAACGAGATGCGGGCAGGATCAATGAAGCTGTTTTAACAATCGTTGCAAATTCCGCGGAACAATTGACTAATCTACGAAAAGGTGCTAGTGGAGGAAGCGTTGAACGTTTAACAGAAGTTGTAGATTGGGGAGTAAGGACATTTGGATCATATGTTGGTAAGCTGAGAATATTTATACCTCCCATTCCTGCGCATTAATTGCTTTCGCGAATTAGGCTGGATTGACATTAATCTTACCGTTACACCTACCACTATTGCGTTACTCTTTACCCTCCTCTCTGATCCCTCTCTGCCTATCCGCCTCGCAACTTCCGTGGCCCTTCTTCGCATGGTTGCGAAAGGATTAAAAGAGCCCGGGGATAAAATTCAGCTATTCCGAGTACTTTCACTCGGACAGGTCTTAGAAGCACTAGAAGACAAGACTCGACAAGAGCAAATTGCTCGAGGGGAGGACACGGATGAGGGAGAGGAATCTTATAGAGAGGCGCTTGGGAGACTTCTTAATGCGTACGGACTTGAACTTGTTAAATTAGCAGATGACGTGAGCCTTCAACATTGCCTTCGGAATGCCATTGTTACTCATTACTCATCTAGAATAATGCCTCAGACGATGTCAAGGCCGAAGCATTATCTATGCTTTCCGACCTGCGACCAACCATGCTACATTTCCTTGCCGATCCTTACGATGATACAACTTCAACCGTATTCCCTCTGCTCTCGAGCATCCTCGGATCAGTGGGTCGCTTTGCCTTTCAACCGTGACACGTAAACTAATTTTATTCTTTTTAGTTGAAAAAGGTCAAACGGTCCTCACCACACGAGATAACCGACGACATCCGCGCATTTTTGGCTTCGACACTTACTACACTCCTTCAAAAAATGAAATGGGATGAAGACGAAGATCTAGACGATATGGATGCGGACGATAAGCATGCATTCGAGCATTTGAGAAAAGTAAGTTATTTCCGCTAAACTCGGCTCAATTAACGAGAGCATATGGCTAACTTACTCACTTAGGGTGATCTCCGGGTACATCTGGACTCTATTGTAGTGATTGACCAGGACATGGCTATCGAGGCTATCCGGAAACTCGTCCTTGATACATTAGCAGCATATGAAACTGGTTCTCAGCTGAAGTGGAATGACGCTGAGCTCGCGATCTACCTCATTTACATCTTTGGAGAAATCAATAAATGTAAGCGCAACGACCTGCGTCTAAGTTTACCCCGATCGCTGATAATAACTGGCTGTGGCGCAGCCGGAGGGAAAGGACGAGCAGCTTTTTGTCAAGCACCAGCTGTCGCCAGAGAGCTTAGGAAAGGAACAGACTACTCAGAGTACCCACTGACGCCGCACGGGGAAATGCTCATGGCTCTCGTCCGGTCAAATATCTGCGTGTATCCTAATAACGCGGTCTCGATGCAGTTCTTCGAGACGTGTGCAAGATATGGTGATTTCTTCAAAGTGCGCAAGGAGTGTATTATGCCTATGTTAGAGGCGATGATTGGACCAAGGTACGTAGGAAGAGCTCTCAACGGACGTTACTGACTTATCGCCACAGGGGAATTCACCACCCAGACACCGCCGCCCGGTCGCGTATGTTCTATCTTTTCTACAAGTTTATTAAAGAAGAACGGAGCGACATTCCACTGGATATCGTTGCGACACTTCTGAACGGCATGCGAGATCTGTTGTCTATCAACGTGGAGATCCCGGAACTCGAGAATCCTGCTGAGCAAGACCTGCTTACAGAGACAATCGCCAACTCCAACGCCTTCGAATCGCAAATCAACCTCTTTGAGGCCGTTGGCCAACTCGTCTCTCTCTTCTTCAAGAATATCGACGAGACTGCTGCGCAGCTGCTAAGTTTCGTTCAACCCCTCCTCGACGAACTAGAAGCGAACCTACAAGCCGTCAAAGGTGCTCAAGACGTCGTACCGATCGTTAAGATTCACCACGTCATGATGGCATTGGGTAGCATCGCGAAGGGTTTTCCAGAAGTCCCACAGCCTATTCCAGAGGGTTATCTCCTCCCGCCTATTTCCGTCTTCCGTCAAATGACACAAGCCATCGTGGTGTCCCTCGGCGCAATGAGTGGCTTCAAACCCGTACGCGATGCAGCACGATTCGCGTTCGCTCGAATGGTCGCGACAACTGGATCCCACATTACGGACTTCATCCCAGCAATGATGTCGAGCCTTCTGTCGCATTTCGAGCCAACAGAGATCGTAGACTTCATGAACTTCTTGACCTTGCTCATGCATAGACTAGGTGTGGAAATGTCTGATGTTCTGAATCAGCTCGTCGTACCGTTACATACGCGGATTATGGAGCTGCTTGCGATTCCCATTACGGGGACAGATGACCGGCTAACGCACGGGGAGACGAAGAGGGCATACTTGAATTTCCTTAACAACATCATGACGAATAAATTATATCCTGTCCTCATTTCTGATGGTATGTTGTTTCTCTGGTTATACTCGTACAGATTTTTAATTTCATCTCGTTATAGCCAACAAATCGCACCTGGTCCCGTTACTCGAGAGTGTCATCCAGATTGCAGAAGACGTATCAGACCCAGCCGCGCAAAAATTATCCTTCTCTTTCCTCGGACGTTGTGTAAGCGTGTGGGGACAGCTACACCCAGTCAATGGTGACGCAGCACAAGCTAGCCAAACACTCCCTGGATTCGAGGCGTTCATTTATGACCGACTCGTTCCGCTCGCTATTCGAGTACCTTTAAGCCCGGCTTTCAACATCAAAGATGGGCAGATGCTCGTGGTACGTTTGGCGTGTATTCCATACTACATGACATTACTGACCAATGCGAACAAATTTTGAATAGGTCTCCCATGAAATTGCCAACTTCCTACAAATAATAGCAAAAGCCCGAGGCGAAGAAGGGTACCAATTCTTCGTCACCGTCTTCCTTCCCTCACAAGGCTGTCCACCTGATACTGCGATCGATTTCGGAACGAAGTTGCGAGATCTCGATACGAAGGGGTTCCGGAAATACTTCACTGATTTCATCCGCGCTTCAAGGCCCGGAAGCTAATAACAGAGGCTTACAGATCATACTTACTTTAAGTCTTTAAGCCTTTGACCTTAAACCTTCATGCTTCATGCTTCATGATTCATACGAACTGAAAATAATAATGAATGATGATATCGGTAGACCTGTGATTATGAAGCTGCTGTTCCTACTAGTCAATGTATTACATTCCTTGCATACCTACTTATTTACAGTAGTTGTTATTACACTCATTCATTTTTTGTGTTTGCTCGCTTTTGTCCAGACTGGCTGTTGCTGATTTACATAGAGTGGTGCTCTTATTCAATACTTCTGCATAGCTTGTTGTACTGTAGTTGGCAAAGTACCTGCGAGTCATTCTATATACCAGCCCACCTATCAAAGGATAAGGAAAGATTACAGAGCCACGACAACTTGATGACGGTAGCGAAACTCGAAACTTGGCGCTGAGCGCTTGGCGGATGACTCGCCGCAATCGGTCACGTGCAAGTAAGCAGTATGTGAGCTTCAAATCCTGCCTTTGGCTCCTTTGTCCACTAACTACAATGACGACGGGTGAGTGTGAAGTTCAGTTCACAGAAGAACGCGTCTTATGGTGTATCTATCAGTTCCACGAAAAGTAAAGGCGAAAATCGTAAGTAGTTGCCCCCTAATCCGCTCCGTGCGGCGTCATAATACTAAGTCTGCCTCGGAACAAAGAAACCACCCCGGAAAGTACGTGTACTACATCTCTTACGCCGATAACGCGCCATTTGACGTGAATTTCTCTTCAGCATGATCCAGATGCGTCTATAACAGAAACCTGGGGAAAGCTCAGCAATGCAATCCGCGAAATCCATAACCACAATGCGTCCAATCTTTCGTTCGAGGAGAACTACCGCTACGCATACAACTTGGTCCTGCACAAATATGGAAAGCAAATGTACGATGGCGTGGCGAAACTTATAATGGAGAATATCGACAAACTTGCTGAGACGGTGGTGAAGCCCACGTTTCCCTCGTCTGTAAACGGTGACCCGGCCCAGAAGAGCCAGGAGGTCGAGCGCTTCCTGAAAGCTGTCAGGGATAGTTGGGACGATCATTTAAGTAGTATGTCGAAGGTGAAGGGTATACTCAAGTATATGGTACGTGTTCCGATTGTTTGTATGCTGACTGCCGACTCCGTTTCATTGTTTCTCGTGTATCGTAGGACCACGTCTATTGCCCCAGTGCTGGAGTTCCTGTTATATGGGACTGTGGCATGAACTTGTTTCTTTCTCGGATGATACAATCACCCATTAAGGAACATATTATCAATGCTATCCTCAACCAAATCCAAATCGATCGTGAAGGCTATGCTATTAATCGCTCGGCAATGAAAAGCTGTGTGGATATACTCCTGGCTTTGCGCTATGAGACGGGGACGAGTCGGGTAACCGTGTACAAGCGGGATGTTGAGCCAGCTGTGCTGAGAGATAGTGAAGCTTTCTATAAGGCGGAGGGAGAAAGATTGCTCACAACTTGCGACAGCGCAGAGTACCTCAGACGCGTAAGCCCTTTGAAGTTATCCAATGCTGTAATCTCAATTTCGCTTTCCAGGTCGAGGATCGATTTACTCAGGAAGATGCTCGTGCTATGCATTATCTTTCTTCTCAAACCGCCACACCCTTACGTCAAATATTAGAAGACACACTCTTGTCACCTCACCTACCTACCATCATACAAAAACCTAATTCCGGCCTGGACAGCATGATTGATTTAGACCAGAAGGATAATTTAGCACGACTTTACCGCCTTTTCGACATGGTATCTGCCGGACGTATAACCTTGAGACGTGCTCTGAAGGACTCCATTCTTCGACGAGGAACGGAAATTAATCAGACGTACGGGGATGGGATGGCGCAAGATACCACTATCGTTGTTGTTGACGACCCCAAGGGTAAAGGAAAGGCGCGAAATACTACGGGACAAAACATAGACACAGCGTCCAAATGGGTGGAAGATGTTTTAAGCCTAAAAGACAGATTCGACCAATTTTGGAGATATTGTTTCAATAGTGACCGCGAATTTGAAACGTCGTGTAATGAGGTACGTAAGCAACCATCCTATTTCCATCGATACAGAAGACCCATTTTTTGCTAGGCTTTCGAGACATTCATCAATCGCAACAAACTTTCATCCGAATATATTTCCTTATTTATAGATGAGAATTTGAAGAAAGGTCTCAAAGGGGTACGCTGTTACCTTTGCCAACTTGCCGATCGAGTGAGCTAATGTACTGGTTACAGAAAACGGATCAGGAAGTCGACATTGTTCTTGATAAGACAATCACTGTCTTCCGATACATCACGGACAAAGACGTTTTTGAACGGTACTACAAGATGCATCTTGCAAAACGATTACTCCACAATCGCTCAGTCTCTGACGACGCAGAACGCGGCATGCTAGCCAAGCTGAAGATTGAATGCGGATTCCACTTTACTCAGAAACTGGAAGGCATGTTTACAGACATGAAGGTGTCAGCAGACACAATGGAAGCTTACAAAAAGCACATCGCCAAGACTACGGTCAGCTTCCGTGTACTGACTATACTTACTACTCATTGTGTGCTGATGGTTTCTAGCCTCCTGAAATTGAGATGTCTGTTACTGTAATGACATCGAACGCTTGGCCAAACAACCTCACGCAGAAGCCTCCACCGTGCAATCTGCCTGAATGCATGCGGACGTCTGCAAGCTCGTTCGAGAATTTCTATTTATCACGACATTCGGGAAGAAAAGTTACCTGGCAGCTAACGCTTGGCACGGTTGATGTGAAGGTCGCATTCAAAAACAGAAAACACGATCTAAACGTGTCGACCCTTGCGATGGTTATTCTGTTGCTGTTCGAAGATCTCCAGGACGGCCAGTTTTTGACATATGAGGTGAAAACTTCAATACGCGATTTTCGACGTGGAGTACTCATTCCTAGCGTCCTTTAATATTCAACAGGAGATCAAAAAGGCAACGGATTTGCCTGAGCCAGATTTGAAGCGACATCTTCAGTCATTAGCATGCGCGAAATTCAAGGTTCTGAAAAAGCACCCGCCTTCCAGAGACGTCAATCCGGACGATTCGTTTTCCTTCAATTCAGACTTCTCCGCGTCTATGCAACGAATAAAGATAAGTACTGTCTCTGCGGCTGCAAAGGTCGAGGATCCAGAAGAGCGGAAGGAGACGATGGATCGTATTGACCAAGAGCGAGGACACCAAATTGACGTAAGCACCCACACGCCATGGGTAACTTTCATTTCTCGACTCTGTCTTGCTAGGCTTGCATTGTTCGCATAATGAAGAATAGGAGACACATGACGCATACGGACTTGATCAACGAGGTGACGAGGCAGCTCGCAAGTCGATTCGCGCCTCAACCGTTGGGAATCAAAAAGCGGATAGAAAACCTAATCGACGTTTGTGCTCTTTTATTGACATTTAATACTCACGTTTTGCTTACCGTTAAATCCATTTCGTACAGAGAGATTATTTGGAGAGGTGTGAGGATAAGAAATCGTATAATTATCTTGTGAGTGTCTCTTACCAATACACACATGTGTTGTCCTCACCGTTCTGCAGGCATAGTCAAACTACTTCGTGTTTAATGTACCATTGCAACCGTCTTTCCTACTCGCATATGTACGAAGAAACAATTCACTGACCTGTACTCATTCATTATCAATTAAGCTTGTTCAGGCATGCTCACAGGATACTTTCACACCACTTCAACATCTTTTTCGTTCGATCGTCAACTCGTTGAATCAGGTACACCTACGACGATACAAATGGACTACCACTACTCGCAGTAATTAGACCCAGGGAAGCGTAACTAAAAAGGTAAACTGTCCGATGTTCAAAGAAAACTGTCCCAAAACAGAAGCGGACAAAGCGTCCAAGCTATCTACAAGAAATGCATCACTATCTTAGCCACTTTACGAGCTGGACGTGGAGTTCGACGCGTCCTTCGCGAGGTCCTTTGCCTTCTGAACAGAGTTAGGCGACGTCGTGTCGTTCCAGTTGTTTCCGCCGACGATGACTGAACTGTTACCGACGTTTGAGCCCTTGAAGCCGAGGTCCTTCTTGCTGAGCGAACCGTCGGAGTTCATGACCTGGCCTAAGAGGCCTGCGATGCTCTGGTCGTATCCAGCCTGGTTCTTTGATTGGTGGCTGACGGAGTTGCCGAACGAGGAGATGATACTCGACGCCTGTTGGACGACGATCGTCTGGACTTCAACTTCACAGACCTGCTCAAGCAAAACCCTATATTATAACACAAAGGTCAGGCGACTAAAGTCTGCTTTGATTGCAGTTGATTTACTGACCTCTTCATGACTTCCATAAGGACGACGAGCTTCTGCTGGACGACTTCAATCTCCTGGGTCTGGCAAACGACCTGCTTTTCCTGTACGACGACAGTTTGCTCGTTCTGCGAGGAGTCGAAGTTGTTTTGGCCAAAGAAGTCATCAAAATTGCTCATTTGTGACAAGCCCAGGTAGTTGTTGAAAGAGGGCGCCGAGTCAGTGCGTTTAGCTATACCGTGATAATGTCAGTGCACCTTATGGTCTTGATACAAGGAGTTGTCTTACCCATATCAGCAGATGGCCAGAAAGTGATTGGCTTTGCCATAGCGCCTGAGGCGGCAATGGCAATGGCAGCAGATGCGATGATAGTCTTGGCGAACATTGTTATGGAACAGAAAGAGACTGAAGGTACGCTTCAAAAAGGTTTTTGGAAGTGAGCCCTGAGGTGTCGTCCCAGAGATGGTCAGCATCGAGAGCGAGAGCATAATGTCCGTCAGATACTCACTAGGGTCAACCCAGAACGAAGGTGTATAAAAAGCGAAAGTTGGACGAACGAACGAAAAAAAGCGTGAAGGAGGAAAAAGAAAGGCGAAAGGGAAAGGCGACCAGGCCAAAAGCTTCGAAGAACGAAAGAGTGGGGGAAAGAAGTGAAGTGAGTATTGTAATTCCCTCCGTCCTCCAGTATTTAAGGTCTAGCAACCTAAGACGCCGCGATACCAAACAAACAAATGGCGCTTCCTCCAATTGCTTGGCGTCGCGGACATCCGGGTTGGTTGATCATGGTATGCTAAAAAAACTCTCATCTACGATCAAACCCCGAATCGGCGGGGATGGTCCCCTTGGTAGCATGGGCATATCGTGAAGGTGAAAGAGGCTGTGGGAGACTTTATCGTAGTACGCAGGACAGCCCGAAAGAGGAACAGCCCGACTTGATCGACGCACCTTATCCAGCTAGTCTTACTACTTTAGTCTTCGAACTTCATTACCATCACAAACAGAATGGACCTACAAGTTCTATTTTCCATTCTACATTGCAACGACGGTGCCGTACTGCCCGCCATGTTGCCGTCGGGAGATCCAGAATTATGGATATCAACATTCTCTTCTGCTGATTAAGCGCCTCTTTGGGTGTTCTCTACCAACTGTTGCGCTTTCCATCCGAGAACACCGAACAGCATACGAGGGTGGTCTGCATCAAATTTCCTTCTTTGAATACACGGTCACTTTGCTACGCTACCTTACCACTTGTCTGGTCCTACGGCTGGTATGGATGGTCGTCAAGCTTTCTGTCTTGCGTCGGTCATTCGCGGTGATGATTATGAGTATTTTAAACCCGGTGGCGAATTAGCATATGCGCGTTGTAACCCGACATAGGCCCGTCTGTAAGATGGGGAAAGGGCAAAGATTGGGCCGTGGTTTGATTTTGATTCTTGATTCCAAACAGCGCCGGCGGCGCGAGGATGATCAGATGAATACGTCGCAAGACATTGGTCAGTCCTCCTTTAACTGGTTAAAATCTGTTAGGTCAACCAAATTCACCCACAGGCTCATTTTAGTTCTGCTTCACATCACGGAAGCATAGCACATTCGTGAAACATGGTCCACATACGGACTAAATGAGATGGTGGAATTGCTTATATCAGTGCTACAGACAGTTAGGCGCTATGATAATTTGTCCTTCCATCAAATTCGGGACACGAATAGCTCATGACATCAATCTCGAAGCACTCTCTTTCTGGACTTCTCGCTTTACGCACCTGCAATGCAACAGCTACATATAATTTGTTGATGAAATCTGTTAAACGCTCTCGCTTGTCTTCATCCTTGGTTACTGTTTTCAGGTTTCTGTGGCTGCTCTGAAGCATCAAAGATAGTCCGGAGGTCTGGGTGAGGCGCTGCATGATACTTTATGACTGTAACGATGAAGCTCCTTGATTCACGAGCATAAGCACATGGATACAAGCGACGGCATGCCAGTAGCTCGGGTCCGGCTTCAAGGGCGCTTGGACATAGGCAGGTGGTTGCTGACGGCACCTCAACAGACGGAGCCTTGTGAACGTTGCATCGCCATTGAGGCCGAACGATCTAATCACGTTTTCATTGGCCAATGGTAAATAGAATATGCGATGTTCTTGAGTAGCACTCGAAAATCAATTTTCTCTTCGTAAAGGGCGACCACTATCTGAAGTTTAAATGGCTACGTCTAAGACTGGTATTTCAACCCGAAGCCGACGTGAACCGTGACAGACAACGCCACCAATCCAGGGAACCGTCAGCTCCGACATGCGTACTGTGGCTGGAGTTGAGTACAGAGCCAAAGTGCCAGTGCGTGGCGTAAGTGCGTTTATTCGCAGCGGAGCTAAAAATACCCTTCAATCAGAATCTATCTTCCGGAGATGCATACATGCTTTGTTAGGCGCTGAAGCGGTCCGGAATCACGACCGTGATCGGTTAAGCGATTCGTGGCCTGGCTTGGCATCGTACCGCTTATCACGAGTTGATGACTATGACTACGATGGTCAAGGAACCAAGGTCTATTCCACTGTATTCTCTGAACAAATATGAAAGCCTTTATGCGCCATCGACCGTAATGCTCGTATAACTGGATCATGTTATGTCTCTGAAGGTGGTACATCTTTGTTAATTCTATTCATAACTCGTTGTCTGTAGATGATCAATGCATCTGAATTCAAAATACCGCGTAAAACGAAGTTACTCCCTTTTCGTAGGCGTGGTACGATCACAGTAGGCAAGACAACCTTCTGCTCAACGAAGAAATAGCCAATTTTGTTCTCCTGGAACTCCGGCATTTCCCTCTACTTGACAAGCTTCGCTTTTTACGCCTTCGGCGAAAGTCAGGGGGCTCGCCCCCTGGACCCCCTCTTAATAATAGTTTCAAA
>NW_006760387.1:1968413-1976586 GCF_000271605.1 Fomitiporia mediterranea MF3/22
GTACATCTTGATAATGCAACATATAATTGACCATGAGTAAAACATGGAGGATCTAAGATCAATTTCCAACATTTGTTACAGATTGGCCTTGAGCTTTATTTATTGTCATTGCAAATGCTAAACAAACTGGAAATTGAAGCCTTTCCATTTGAAATCCAATATGCTTTTCAGATGGATGGAATTTGATCCTTGGAATGAAATGTATTTGACTTTTCTTATCTCCAGAAATAAGTCTAACTTTTAGTTGTGTTCTAGTTGAATCAAGTAAAATACATCTTGTTCCATTACAAAGACCATCTTCTATATTAAGATTTCTTAAAATCATTAAAGGAACTCCTTTCTTGAGCTTCAAAATGGAGGGGGGCAATCCAGAGCAAGTAATTGAACTTAAATATTCTCTTGGAAATATTGTGTTTGTATTATCAGCTCCAGTTTCTGTCAAAACTTTATCAACAGAAAAGTAAGAAACCTCTTCTCCAGGAAACATTTCTAAGATCTTTTCATTAATAGATTGAACTCCATCATTCCTTGATGAAAGAATTGTTCTATTTAAAAAGAATTCATCATATTCAGAAGTATAGATTTCAAGTTCTGGATTTAATGATTGAATGTTTGGATAAATTGTGTTAATAAGTGATTCAACTGTATTTCCACATTTCATTTGTTAAGGTAAAGTAATTGCACCATTCTCTACAGTGTGTTGACCATTTCCAATCTCAAGTAACCATTTAGCATATTGTTGGTCTTCTTCACTAAGACCTAATCTCATATTTTGAGTTAATTTAAAAACTTGTAATTGAGGCCATAATTGTGATCTTCTTAATGTTCTACTAATAATTTCTGCTCTTGAACCTTTAATAACAATTGGTAAAGTCTGTCTAAAATCTCCACCAAATACACATGTAATTCCACCAAATAATTGTTCTGAATCTTTAATATCTTTAAGAGTTCTGTCAACAGCTTCAAAACAGTATTTACTTTGAGTAGGTGCTTCATCCCAAATAATTAAAGCTGTTTCTTTAATAAGTTCAGCTAATTGAGTACCTTTTCGAATATTACATGTAGAACTTTCATCTGGTTCAAGTGGAATTTTAAATGTTGAATGAGCAGTCCTTCCTTCTTGTAATAAAAGTGTAGCAACTCCAGATGATGCAACACAAATCACTATAAGACTTTGACTTCTAAGACAATGACAAATTGAATTATAACAAAATGTTTTGCCTGTGCCAGCTGGACCATTAAGAAAAAAACATTTTCCAAGGTTTTCTGTTGCTGAAATACAAACAGATTCAAAAAAGTTCTTTTGTTCAACATTCATCTGTTCAAATTCTTGATTTGCTAATATAGTAAACTCTTCAGCTTGAAGCATATACTGTCTATGACTTCTTAAAAATCTGTTTCCAAGTAATTGTGGCCAATTTTCATTTGGTATTAGTATTGTATCTGGATATTGTCTATCTGTACTATTTGTATACCAACTAAAAAGAAGGTATAAACAATAATCTTCAATGTATTCTTGAGGAAAATCATTGTTTTGAGGTAAATACATTTGTAATTCATTAATAAGACCTGTATTATTAGAGTTTAGTATAAAAACTTGTAATTTAAATATATAAAATAATAATAGTTGCCTTGACAAAGGTGTTCTTTATATTTTACCCAAAGTCTTCTAGGATTTGAAGGTGAACATTCAAGTAAAAGTAAAACAAACAGTTTTCTTAATTGATGAGGCATTTGATAACTTGATGCATCCAAAAGACATTGATCAATTTCATTGTCATCATTTAATAAACCAAGAGTAATGCATGTATTTTTGTATGTAGGAAAAACTTGTCTATTAACTGTTCTTAAGTCTTGAAAAGATTTTGGACCTTTAACAACAGTTAGAAGTAATCTTAAATAAAACTTTTCACCCTCTTTTAGAGATATAAAATACATTCTACCAATTGAAAACCCTTTTTTTCGTTTTGTCCATATTTTTTTTGACTTATTCCAAACATAATGTTGAGGAAATTCTTGATAAACATATTGTAGTCCATCTGTATGACTTCTATTGTATTTAAAGAATGTAGTTAATGTTGTATCCTTTTCTATATTTTGTTGCAATCTTTCAGGAGTATCAGTATTAGGATTAATAATGATAGATTGTTCATTTTCAAGATGAATTGCAAGTCTTTGTACTGGAGGAACTTCACTATACATTCTAAATGACAAAATTCGCTAAACAGCTTCAGGTGCTGAAATATATCTTGAGTCAATATATTGTAGTACTTTATTATCTTGTACTTGTTCAATTGTTGCTCTATCATGCCCTTTATTTAATAAGTAAGAAAGTGTATTATTATAACTGAAAAAAGGTATACCTTTATAAATATATTTGTGAATATATTTAACACTCTTTATTGAACCACAGGCTTCAACATTAATGTGACATTGAAATTTTTTTTAATAATACTTTGTTATAAGGAACAACTCTGTTATTATTAAGTTCAATTTCTTTATTATTTTTGATCCAAATCTGCTTTTTATCTCTTCTTTTATATTTTGGATATGAATCTTCATCAAATGTAGTTGTATCTCGGAATGATTTAGGGAATCCCTTTTTACATTTCTGACCTAAATAAGTATTTTATTTATTTGATAAATTTTGTCTAAACTGATTTTAAAATAAAATAAGTATATAAAGATCTTACCTGGTCTACTATTTGATTCTAAACAGCTAGTTATACCTGTTCAACATTCATGATACATATAAGAAGCAACTAATTCAAATAATTCTGGGTCTTTTTCTTTGTCTGGTGATTCTACAGAAATTGTATCATCTACATCTTGAGGTGTTCTAAGTTTTGAATCCTCATACATAGTTAATAAAAGATGCATATGAGGAAGACCTCTTTTTTGATATTCAATAGTATAAATATGTGTAACACAGTTCCCTTACAACAAATAGAATATAATTAGTATAATAATAAGATAAAAAGATTCTTATTTACCTAAGACTTTTTCTTCATTATAAATTCAATAAGAGCTTGAACTTTTGCATGAAAAACTCGAACAACTAAATCAGGTCTATCAGCTACAGTTTGTCCAGGTTTTAATTCTCTTTGAATTTCAGGCCATTTTGGATTTGCTGTCATTGTAATAAAATAATCAATATGTTTGAAAAATCTTGCAATTGCCATTGAGTCTTGATAAAGTTGTTACATTTGTCTTGCACTGCCAGAAAAACTCGAAGGAAGAATAATCTTTTTACCTGTATTATTTAAATATTAAACTCTGGAAAAAAATTTAAAGAAAGATTAATCATTTTACCTATATTAGTTAAATTAGTATCTTCAGGAAGTCTATCCATTAAACCCTTTACAGTTTCAACTCTAATATGTTCTTGATTTTGAACAATCCAATTAAGATTATGTTGTTTAATTGTTGCCCAAGAGTCTACTAAGAATTCTTGAAAAAGATCTCTTGAAAGAAATAATGAATCATTTCTTCTGTTTTGTCTACAAAAGATTGAGTATGCTGAATAGTCTCTTAATGTTACATAACCTCTTTTTCCACTTGATACTTCAATATTAATATTGTCTTGTATTTCCTCTTCTTGAATTTTGTTCTGATGATTTTGTCTATTCTCTAAAAGTAATTTAGTTAGTATTATATATCTTAATTGTATTAATTTATATACCTTCATTAATATACTTTATTGTATTAACAGAAAATCCGAGTTCACCATAAGGAAAAAGAACAACATAATGTAAAGGTTTGTATAATAGACTGATTTCAGATATTCTTTACATATTATTTTGATTTCCTTGTCTTTCAATAATAATATCTCTCCATTTCTCTCCTATAATTGGAGCATCACCATCTCCAGGTAAAAGAAGACCTATTTCATCTAGGATGAATTAATATTAGTATCAATATTAATATAATAAATTAATAAGTTAAAGCTTACTTGCTGTTAGTAAATTATATCTTCTTCTATCTTTTTGAGGATCTAATGTAAGTCTTAAAGTAACTTGATTAACTCTATTATTTTGAATTTGTTGATTTGCTGTTTTAAATGTTCTAACCCAAGGATTATAATATATAATTACATCATATATAGTTGACATAACATTTCTTCTAAGTTGTTCACTTGAAATGTCAGGTTCATTATTCCTTAGAGGAACAGGATTATTTTGAATCCTTTGTTGAATAGCAGTATCTTTTGAATCTAATAAATAGATTTGTGCAAATTGTCTATAATGTATTTTAACTTGAAACAAAATTTATAAAGTGTATTTAAGAATAAATACCTTTGTAGTGTAGTTCCTGTAACTGTAGTTATAGGAAGAAGACTTCCAATCCAATGATGAAGTTTTCCATTTACTTTAAAACAAAAAGGACCTCCTGTATGGATAGATACATTATTTGTAATTCCAAGACTTGTAAATGCAAAAGCATTGTTAAAGTTTCTAATAGAAGATAAAAAGTGTTTTGACTCTAAAGGTTCACCTTAAAGTTACAAATTTATTTAGTTTTAATAAGTATTAAATAAACTAAAAAATACCTTCATATAGTTTTTGAAGTTCAGGTGGAGGAAGTCTTGGTAAAGGTACTTGAACTTTACCACTTAAACAACACATAGCAAATTTCGGATTTGTAATAGTTGAGCCTTTTAATTTAGTCTGTTCACATCTCTAGTATAAAGCATTACAAAATCAACACAATACATCCATATTTCCTAAATCATAATATTGAATACTTATAGTAGTAATAGATGGATCTCTTGCATAATTAAGACTATTTCTAATAAAAATTCGTTGATGTATTTCTTGATTTTCTTCATTAATTATACTTGTAAAAGGATCATTCTTAAAAGGGTTATTTAACACCTAATACAATAATAATTATACTTAGTATATAATAGTTTATAATGAAATAAAACTATACCTGATGTAATTCCAGATTTTGAATAGTATTATTAATAGTATTATTAAGTCTTTCAATATTCTAATAATTATATTAGTTAGTAATAGTAAAACTTAATAATAATTAAAGTACCTCTTGTAACTCATTGTTTTGTATTATATTTTGTGTATTATGTACTTCTTCATTGTTATTTACATTAATATGCAAGTTATAATCATTTAGCTGTATAATAGTTACATGATAAATTATAGTATAGTAAATAATAGAAATGGAAATGATAATTTACCTGTTACTGAGTAGGTGCAACAGACAGAGATACATTGTTTGACTGTCTATATGTTCTACTATCTAAAGTATTTACTGGTTGAGATTGTACAGGATTTGTAGTAGAATAATTTTGTGGCTGATAATAAGTTGTATTATTTCTACCTGTATTATTCTGATGTTGTCTTTCATAAGAATACTGTTGAGGATAAGTTGGTGTATTTGTAGTACTTGTATATTGTCTTTCATATTGTTGATCTGAAGTAGGATTATATACATACTGTTGATTATTATTAACAGACTAAAATAATAAGAGATTAGTAAATTTAATAGTATTTAAACAATTTCTATATAGATTAACATACAGGTTGTCTATGAGTTCTTTAATACTCATAAGTATTTGAACTTTGAGCATTTTGCTATTATTATTATTATTATTAACTTGTTTAAATAATAAATAAATAAATAACTTACTAAATATCTGTATGTTTGAGTAGGATAAAGTTACATATTCAAAATTGCATCTCTTTGATTCATAACTTGTTGTAAATGAGAAGGAAGTTGAGACGGCTGAGGAATAGGAGGTAAACTCAAGGGTGGTGCTGGAGGAGGAGGAGGAGGAGAAACAGTAGTATAATTAGGAGGATTAACAAAAGGATCTTCTAAAGTTGTATAATTTGATTGTAGTGATCCTGATGGACTTCCTTGAGGTGTTCTTTGTCTCCTATGACTGGGACTCTCTTGTCCTAATTGATATCTATTATCCTGTCTTCTTCTTTGTCTTTGTCTATTTAGTGTTACTGGAGGAGAGTTCAAATTTATTATACTATTATTATTATTATTATCATTATCATTATAATAATATGGAGGCAAATTCGAGCCCATTTATAATCTAGTAACTTAAACATTGTATTAAGTAAATTAACTTATAATAACGAAAATTTATATAAACAACATACTAATCTTAATAAGATTGTAATTAATGTAAAGTAGTTGTAATAACACTTTAAGAATCAAGCCAGTAGTAGTAATAACTCTTTGAGAATCAATTAGATTAATGTAAAAGTTGTAAATACTTACATTATTTATAACCTTTCAGTATTTATATATATTCAAATAAATAGCAAAGTACTTTATTACATAAAATGAATATGTACAAAGTAGTACTTAATCTATAAAGAGTTAAAAAGTACAAACTTTGCTAATTTATATATCCCTTTGTACTAATACAAATCTTGGAAGATCTTAGTAGATTACTTTGTATTAATAACACTTGTCCTTTTTTGTAATACTTTGTTGATTTGAAACTGATTTTATACTAATGAAAATCTTGGGAAATCACTTTACTAATTTATATATTCTTTTGTACTAATGTAAATCTTGGAAGATCTTAGTAGATTACTTTACATTACTACCCTTTTCATAAGTATTGTCACACCTGTGTTTCACATGCTCTAACACATTTGAGCCAAAACAGTAAAAACTCAAGTAAATAGCAAATTTCTCTGTCAATTCTGTATGTTTCATACTTAATTAGTACTTAAAAAAAAGTGCTAGATTGCAAATGTAGATTTATGTAGAAATATTTGTAATTTGTTACCTGTGTGTGTCAGAACAGAACAAACAACTTTACAAGGCCTTACTCTAAAGAGTTGTTCAGACTGATTACAAAATTATTCCTCCTCACACAAGTCATAATAAATTTTTATTCTAGTCTATAAATCAAGTATATATACATGGAACTGCTCTGGCAAAGTTTTGTGTTATTTTGTATAGTATTTGTGTAGGAAACATTAGGCAATCTTGTTAACTCTTGTTCTAGCAGGTTATCTAGACTGTTCATAAAATTATTCCTCTTCATACAAGCTATTATATTTTTCCTTCTTAGTCTGTAAATTAGGTCTACATGTCTTACAATACTCTGGCAAGTTTTCAATCTGTTCTGTATAGCATTTGTGTAACAATACAAGTGTCTTTTATCTCTACAGTATTCTCAGAACCCCTTTCTGGTACTATAACTGTCCTAGGACTGTCATTCAAAAGAAACAAATTCCAAACATGCTTGTATCTGAAGAAAACATTATAGTATTCATTCAATATATACAACATAGTGTTTTTATTTATACAATCTACAAGAGGCTGTAGCTCACTCCTACCTGTATTAATTCCTGTACCTCTGTATTGTATCCTGGTTCATTACAATACTTCTCTACTGTAGCCAAATAGTATCTCTAGTATGCTTGAGCAGAACAAGCAGTAGTGAACACTATAGTACTATGAGTGACAGTATAGGATTGATACAGTCTAGAGGTGTAGTCAGACAATGAATCTGGCAGACTTACTATCTATTCTGCTTACAATTACAGATACACAACTGTACCTTAACATGCTCCTCTCTCCTCCCTTATTACTACTATAGTGGGTTATCCTATCTACCCAACCCAATCTCAGCTACACTACTGTGAACTAAGAGGTGAGAAGTAGCAAGCTAGGCAAGTAGCTAGTACTTTAGCATTTACAACCATATTGTATCCACTCACTATTTAATAGTCAAGCAAGTAGTAGTAACAACAGTATTACTATCCCTTATACAAATATTATGGTTATTACAATTGAACTTTCTCTAAAAGTACTTCTGAGTCTAATTACTGTACATTCTATTAGTTATAAGGTCTCCTAGAAGAATCAAATGTGTTAAGAACAGTACTAGCTTATTAGACTCTGTATGTCTTTATATAATGTTATAGACAGGAGTTTGTATCAGTATTCATAGTAGAGAAATGAAATAGGAATGAGAAGAGACATACTAACACTAATAGGGACTATAGGACAGTAACAAATATAGTACATACAACATCACGAAAAAGTCGCAACAAATGTAATTAATAATAGCAAATGTAATGTAATAATGTACTTATATATTAATTACAATTCAAAATTACAATTATACTTTGCTTGTAATTGAAATGTAACAAATGTATATAAATATAATACTTAT
>NW_006760387.1:1977046-1978725 GCF_000271605.1 Fomitiporia mediterranea MF3/22
ATTATCTGTGATTATGTAATCAAGGATTGAAGATCGAGAGCATATAATGACGCATTTCTCTTCGTCACTCCTTTACCTCCTACCTTCACTGTCTCTCCAACCCTCTGCCCCTAATGCTATGTCGTCGCCTCTGCTCTCTCTAGTCAAGTCCTACACTCGCAAGCGTCCTACCAGCAGACACTCTGCCTGCAACTGTTAGACGAAAAACATTGCGCTTGTCTCTCCAATCTGCCGTTGCAATGCCTGTGCTGAGCCTCAGATCACACGCGATGATGCCACCGAGCTGACTACACCGTCCTTCAACATAAAGCGTAAGCAGCCAGTCCCTTCATAATAGCCTGCACAATAGCTGCTCATCCCTCTCCTCCCAACTTTTTGTCTCCCTTCCATCCCTTCTGCTCCTTGCTCTGCCTCTTGCTCTGCCCTCCTTCGTTGTCCTCCTTTTTTTCACGTTCCTCTTTCTTTTTGCATTCGCATTCGCACTTCTGCATTGTTGACCAATGCCGAACGAGTTCTTCAATAATTCCATGTATTCACGTTCTTCTTCCTGCTCTGCAGCGCAAGCAACAATCGATGAGCACATGCAAGCACGCTCGCGACAATGTCCATGTCGGATCACTTCCAAGGCACAATCCTCTCTCCGACCCCGTGCGTACTCTCCTTCCCCACCCACCATTCTATGCTTGACATCCTCGATGGACTCACACCACGTGCCTTTACATTCCCCAGTGCCGTCCATGACACCAGATCGGGAAGCAGTAGCCACTGCTCACCCCTCCTGAGCCGAGTCCGTCCACACCTTGTACATTGCCTTCTCCCTTCAAGCCAGAACGTCCCGGAGATACACCTTGCAATCAATGACTCAGTTTACTGCACCTCCCATTGGACGACGTAGATAGACAATAGAGCGCACGCGCACAGACACGATTTCGTCTGCAGTCCGAATCAGCTCGTTCAACGCTCCGCATCTCGATCTGCATGCACCACTCACACTCGCTGCACACGCCGCCACGGTGCGTCCATCTTTTCTTGCTTGTTGCCACTCGCTAATCACCCTAAACCTTTCTCACAGACACAGCCTCACCCTTCACAATCTGCTCGACCTTACAACTCACACGCGTACGCGATTCTACTTGCAGGGACTGAGCAACGATCAAGGCCTGGTGATGAAGACTACATCGAGCAGCCCAAGAACACATTAATCCTTTATTGACACGAACTCCACTCGCGAAAGAACGAGACAGAGGCTGCTGGTGGTGCAGGGATGGGATTGTAGAAATAATGTATTATTTATTATCTTTTTGTATTCTATAATCAAATATAATTATATTTTATTAATTATTTATTACAAATTTGTAAGCAAAGCCAAAACAAGCTATTCAAATGCTTGTAATGACTGGTATAAATTGTAAGAGGATACTATACTGTTAAATTTTGATAAGTATATTCTAACATTATTATTTCAGGAGGTATGTTATAATCACTTGTATATCTTGACAATATGTACAATTGTAATTAATATCAGTAATTTTAATAACTATTCTGGATTCTTGCTTTACTTGTACTAAATTATAATTGACTTGTGAAAACCACTATCTAAGTTATTATCACTTTTACAAAATTTACAAAAAGTAAAAAATATACTAGGTTATAATCTAATACAACTGTTAAGACTTTTT
>NW_006760387.1:1978745-1994291 GCF_000271605.1 Fomitiporia mediterranea MF3/22
GAGACAGAGGCTGCTGGTGGTGCAGGGATGGGATTGTAGAAATAATGTATTATTTATTATCTTTTTGTATTCTATAATCAAATATAATTATATTTTATTAATTATTTATTACAAATTTGTAAGCAAAGCCAAAACAAGCTATTCAAATGCTTGTAATGACTGGTATAAATTGTAAGAGGATACTATACTGTTAAATTTTGATAAGTATATTCTAACATTATTATTTCAGGAGGTATGTTATAATCACTTGTATATCTTGACAATATGTACAATTGTAATTAATATCAGTAATTTTAATAACTATTCTGGATTCTTGCTTTACTTGTACTAAATTATAATTGACTTGTGAAAACCACTATCTAAGTTATTATCACTTTTACAAAATTTACAAAAAGTAAAAAATATACTAGGTTATAATCTAATACAACTGTTAAGACTTTTTCGTGATGAAAGTACTTGGTTGAGCCACACAGGAGCTAGCTTATAGATTGTCATAAACACACTCAGCTACCCTCATCTGTATGTAATGAATGAAAAGATGCATCTGGACCAGTCAAAGCTACCTGAGTATTATTATAACCTTACCTAGGTTCCTACTAGCTAGACATTATTCTGTTTTGTTTCTATTACTACTAAAAACCTGTTCAGACATATAGAATGAGAATAACTTATACAGTGTATAAAGGAGCTAAAAGACACACAACAGACACAACAAACATGAATGTAAACTAGAGAGAAGTGGTTGTAGTACATACATTATACTGTGAGTGTGTAATACTCTTTAGAGGAGAGAAGTGGTTACAGTATGTGTGTTATACTATGAGTGTGTAATACACTTCTACTTTGACACAACTACTATAACTTGTAGAAAGGCTCTCTCAAACAATGCCTGACAGATTATACAGAATCTGTTTAAGGCTAAGGAGTTCAGTACAAATCATCTTTCTACTCTGACAGGTATTAACTACTATACAATATTCTGTATTAACTAGTAGGTTTAAGAGACTAGTAGTATTGAGAGAGATGGTTGACAGACAGGAAGGCTAAGAGTATTAGAATATCCAGATGTTTATGTGAGCTTCTGAATGTATTGTTACCTACTGAGTTACTTATTGTACTGTCAGTATCTACTCAGTACTGTCAACTTCTGTAAGGATCTGTTTCTTAACAAACTCAAGAACATACTAGACAGAGTGTTTAGTAAATTTGTCTTAGACTTGACAGTATAGTAGATACTAGAGTGTACAGGCTTCACAATGAAGAAGGTGCTGCCTTCTTTAGTATGTAAGAATGTTCATACCTATCTAACCAAGTCTAGATTATAAAGAAAGTATAGAAACAAAGTAAAACTACTCAAATAGAATACTGTCTTAGGATAAACTTATAATACACTCTTAAGCAACTTGTATTTGTCAGTAAGAGTGCTTGTGACTGTTGAACCTTCTTACAAAACAAGGTGTAAGTCTTACATAACTATTAAGCTACTTAGAAACAGTTCTTTACTAGGGGAAAAAGGTGTACTTTACTACATTCTTAAAATTACACAAGCTAGAACTTAATTCATATAGGTATTTGGTTCTTCCTACTATCTCTCTAGATAGGATGCTTGAATGTGTTATTATTAAAGGCTTGTTCAATACAAACTCCTTTACAGTGTTTATTAATAGTCTCCTGGACAACATGTAGCTCTAGCTAGTAAGGAACTTAGTTATTATTATAGACAATTACTCTATTTACAAGTCTAATAAAGTGTACTAGCTTATTGAATCTAGGTAAGATGTTTTTCTTACTAGATTATTGTGTAGACTTTTATTATACTGTGTCTGTTTAGAGGCATGATGTTACAGTTCTCTACTCTTGTACCTTTAGTTCTGAGAGTTCTACACCCTTCTGTACCAGAACTCAGAACTTCTGTCCCTTAGAAGTACTGTCTATAGACTATATGTGTACTGACTCTTACTACTACCCCTCCTTACTTTATCATTCTGTTCCTTTGACCACCCTTTCATTCTTTGTTCATTCTATAGTCTCTTACCCTTTATCTATCCCTTCATTCTTTGTACCTTTATCTTTGACCTTCCTTTCTTTCATTCTTTATAGCTTATCATTCTTAGTAGCTTATACTCCCTAAGTACTCTTGTGTAGTTTAGTATATATAGGTATACAAGATCAGACTAGTCCTGTAGTCTTGATCTTGTTTACTCTAGATAGTCCTGTACTCTTAGGCTTACTCTATATACTCTACTCTTGTCTCACTTTCTCTCTATGTTTGTTCTGTGAGTTCTGACTATGTTCTAGTACTTGTATTCTGTATTTCTATTGTGTAAGATAGTTGTAGTCTAGATCCTCTCACTGAGCCTTTGGGTCCCCTCTATACTGTTACTAACACATAAGGCTGGAGTTCTTACTAGTATACTCTTCTGACTTCAACCTAATTGAGCTAGCATTTTTGTTACTCAAATCCTGACTCTAGCATGTTTCTCTACTAGAGGGTAGAGACAATACTATAGTCTATACTAGACTTTATAGAGAAGTCATGTTAATTGGTGAGACCAACTACTGTGCCTTCTATAAACACTGTGAATATGGCTAGTATATAGTCTTCATTCATTGTTTTCTAGTCAGGAGGGATAACTGATTTACATTCTATACTATTACTACAACTTTAGGTGAATGTGGTTTTATATAAATAAGCAACTGTGTTTGTCTATAGTTAGATTAAATTGTAGTGTAGTCCTGTTTTACATAGTAAATAATCTGATTAAAAACACAATTGTTATATATTAGCTATCTTCTACAGCTCTTCCTTAGTAATGTATTGAATATTAAACTAATCTACAGTTTTCATAAGCTTAAAAATTAACAACAGCCTCTCATACTTTGTATATTTTGACAGGACATTAGTAGTAAGTGTTTCTATTATAGCTTGACCCTATACAACTTTCCTATCCTCATCCAACCTGAGTGGAAGTTCAATACTATAAGTAGCTACACTTCTATATTCTTACAGATTGATTGCCTTAATAAGGATGTTAAATAAGACTGACAGATTGTTAAGTATTCTACACACAAAACAGGTGTAAAATAGAAAAAGCTTATACTCCTCTACTGACAGTAGAGATTTTAGGTGGTTACATATTAGTTTAGCTTCTGTAATAAATATGTCTGAGTCAAATTGTACTAAGTTCTAGTTGTGCAAGTCAGCTTTGTATTCAACAGTCTTTCTAAACACTATTTTAAGAAAGTAGTCTATTATGTATTTCTATACCTGAACTGTATTTAAGTCTAACCCTTGAAACTCTTTTGTGATTATCTTGTATAATGTATCCTTGTAAGAAAATTTGATTTTATTACTAAACACTATCCTCTACCACCAAATGTTCCAATTAGTAGTAAAAACACTACTTTTCAATAAGTAGAACAGAGAGTAATATTTCCTAAAATGTTTATCACTGTTAGGCTTAACATTTACAGTCTTAGAGAGGTGTGACAAGATCAACTATACTAAGACAGAGTGTGACTCACTTTCAGACTTGCTTAGTGTTGTTAGAGCAGGTGTTACTAAGGTAGAGGAATAGGCTTTATGATTCAGACACCTTTAAAGCATTCTGTGTTTTGCTTTTTGTATAGAGGAATCATACAGAAGATTACTATTAAAACACTTCTTCCAAACAACCCTCTAGAGGCTATTGTCACTAGACTAATAAAACAAATAAAGAAATTTGTTAAAGAAGGAGTGTATTCCTACTGAAAAACACTCTTGTCCCCTATCAATTATTTGCCTTCTGATTATCACATGATAATCAGGGGCAGACTGTAAAAAGGTATAAGTAATTTCCTTAAAAAGGGAAAGGAATCTTATACATTATATGTCAAATATCTCTCTATTGTACTCATGTGTCCTAGTACCTCCTCCTACATTCTGTCTTAGTCCTCAAACTTGTTATTATGGTCCTGTAATTTGTTGTCAACCTTTTAGAACCTCTCTTACACCTAGCTCCTAAGCTGCTGAAGCTCATCTCACAGACTACTAATAGATGTTTTTATAGCCTTCACACTTATAAACACATTACTAGCATGTTCTGTAAAGTGCTAGACTATAGTACAGTTATAGTCCCTTGGTTCAGACTCATTATACATTAACTCATTAACAGTGTTGTATAGTAATTTACCTTCCTCTACTACAGAAAGAAGTCATCAGAACAATAGTCTAAACAATACTAAGGATAGTAACTTACTTTCACTTTCAATTTCTTCTATATTGAATTGTCTTTACTAGTTTTAATACTAGAGTATATAAACAGCCAACTGTATAATGTCTGAAATCAGAGAACAAATGCCTTAGGGTTGGAGGGGAGGGAGGTAGGGAACTGATAAGTCTTTATATAGTATTACTCACCTGTCTTAGTATATAATGAATGAGAATATAGTGTATGAGTAGGAGGTGGAAGCTATTAAAGACTAGTTAGAGATGCTTCTCTTCCTATTCTATTATATATATAGTGTGTTAGAAGTAGTCATTTCTAATGTCTTATGTGACACTTGAACCTTATGTGTAAGGAGTCCTTTATTCTTTGAAAGATACTATAGTTGTTAGTGTGTTGAGGTTACAATGTTTCCTAAATGATAGGAAATATTCTTCCATAGGTTTGTGTGCTACTCACAAGGATACTAAGAGTTAGTCACACTAGTAGGGGTTCAGTGGACTCTACTCATAGTGCATAGGTGTCAATACAAGTTGACTGTATAGTTCTTGATAAGCTTTATCATCCTTAGATTAAAGTAATATATATGCTATCTAGTATTGTATGTCTTGGATGTATGTCTTGGAAGACATGTCTCAGCAATAGTGTATATTTGTAAGACGTTTGTGTGATTTGAGACATATGACACATTTATCTGAAATAAATGTTAACACTCCCCTTCAAACTTATACTAGTTGATCAGACTAATATAATGTTTGATATGTGTTTGTCTGTTGTTTTTACTAATATTATTTACATTCACAATGTAAATGTTTTGTTTGCTTTGTATATTAAGTCCACTGTAAGTGTTACATTCATCCAATATATTATTATTATGTTCAATATAATAAATCAATTGTAAGTTCAATTTTTATTACTAAGAGAGCTGCAGGATCTCTTTAGTGTTTGTTTGTTTGTAGTTTTATTATTGTTAATGTTATAGTTGTCACTATAATGTTTTATCATTTGTATGATAGTAGTTCTTCTTGTCTGTAATATATTATAATATGATATAACTTTGTTTCGTTTGTTTTTCATATCATATTGTTTGTTTTGTGTCATAGTATGTTTATTTTATCATACTGTATTGTTCTGCAGTTGTTCTGTTATTTGTTCCATTCATATTTGTATTATTATACATGTAGTTCGTTTTGTATTCTTACACTCAATGTGTAATTATCATTGTAATTCGTTTGTATTGTTTCGTTTGTATAGTTAATACTATATTTAATAACAATGTGTGTGTTATTAATTTGTTCTTGTTAATTCATATTTTTACACATTTGAATTGTGTTACTAGTAGTTTTTCCACTTTTACTTTTGTAATGAAACTGTTGAATCATGCCTGTAAAATGTACTGTCAATGTTATTATAATGTCCTCTATTCATCATGTATCATCTTTGTTTGTGTTCGTTTTGTATTCATACCTTTTAAGCATTTAATAGTAGTTCTATACCTTTATATTAAAGCATTGTATTGTTTGTAATTTGTAATATTATTTATAATATGTCAGATTGTTTCATATCAAGGTTGATTAAGGTTTTATTCATTGTAATTTGTTTTATTTTATCATCTGACTGTTTGTAAGTCTGTTTAGGCACATTATTTATGTTTTAAACATATGGTACATTTGTATCATTTTGCTGTTTTGCAATAGATATATCTGATATTGTTATATGTGCGCATTGTGTTTGTTATTGTTTAATGTGTCCTTCAACTTTACAAACTATAATGTTATTTGTATGTTTGTATCATTTTATTGTTGTGATAATGTTTTTATTATTATTGTATAGTGTTATTTGATTAATATATTGCTTTGTGCAATTATAATACGTGTTTGTTGTTTTTATTTTGTAGATAGATGAAATAGTGTGTTTTGTAGTTCTATTTTTCATTGTATATTGTAATATTTGTTTGTTTATTGTTTATTTTGTATCAAATTCTGTTTGATATTGTTTTAATTATTATATTTGCTTTATTTGCTGAATATAGGTGTGTGTTCATTATGAAATATGAATTTATTTCATTTATTTTGAGTGTATTGCTCATTTTTGTTCATTATGATTAATGTTATCTTGTTTTATTTGAAAGGATTAATGTTTTGATTACTATTACGTCTGTTGCTTCTTTTAATTTTAGCAAGTGCTTTGTGTGTCTAGTATAGATTGCTTTAGGAATATGTACTATTCCTTAGCTTTATTACCTTAATTTTCAGTTATCTGTCCGAATATTATTTTGTTTACTTAGTTATTTGTTTGCTATTATGTCCTGTATGTTAGGGAATAAGTATTGGAAGTTTTGCATGATACATAATTGTTATTTTCAATGTAACATATGTTCTGTTGTGGAAGACATAGTTCTGTTCAATAGTTCTGTATAGTTTGTTATGCACCAGAGATGCTTTTCTGCTCAACATTGTTACATGTAGCATACTTCTCTGTGTTTAGATATATACTCTATAATATATTCGTTTGTAATACATTCAATAGTGCTCTGTATAGTATGACCATCAAAGATTTTAGAGAAAATGTCTCTTGCATAAGTATATTATTGTCAGATTTGTTGGATTTGCTTGTCAGATTCAACAGATTTGCTTTGAATTTGTTACAATAACTTTATAATTGTGTTTTGTAGGATGTGTAACATTAAATAGTGATGTAGTCAATATTTCTACATCATTTAATTGTTTGCTATATTTCAATCGTTTGTTTGTTATGTTTTATGTTTTGTGAATATATGCTGTTATTACTCCCCTTCAATTTGAGAAGGTTTACTTTGAGTAATTGGCTTTCATGTATAATTGATTTGTTTGTACGTTTTTGTCATTCTATTATTTGTTTAAGCATTGTATGTGAATGCATGAATGTGTTTTGTTGAATAATTTCAACGTTATTTGTTATCTTTGTCTGATTTAGTTATTAATTCTTTTTAGCATTATACTGAATGTTATTCAAGTTTATACTCAAATAGATTGTATGTATGCTTGTGTATTTTGTTTGATTGTTATGTGTATGTCTGAATAGTTTGTTATTTGGATAAATATAATCTATTGTATTGTTTAGCAATGTTAAGTTTGTGTATTTTGTCTGTTATATTTGCATACATTGTGATGTATTATTTCTATTCACTCAGTATCATTTGTCTTCTGTTTGATGACAAAAGTATTTAAGCTATAGTATTTTGTTTCTGTTCTGTTTATTAATCTTTATTCTTTTGTAATGGGTGCAAGCTTTAAGCAAGGCTGTTAATGAAGAATATACTGTTATGACATTGTTTAAACTTTGAATAGTTAATGATATTCTTTATGTATTGATTATAGATATATTCTTTGTGAATAAATATCTTTCTACTGTTTGTAGTGATTGATTAAATCTGTCACACATTGTGTTTAATCATTAGTGAAGCGTCCAATTGAGTTCCAAACTTATGTTTGTTTCTTTTGGATTTCATTCTAACGTTTGTTTGTCTTTTGTGTACTTGGCAGAAGTGTTCTTTCTGTTGCTTGGCCCTTCAGACTATCTGATGTTAAGCTCTAATGTTTTCAAGGCATTAGTTATTTTGTTTTGTGTCTGTATTATTGTATTTCATCAAGTTTTTAAGTGACGTTTAATTGTTTATAACATTTTGTATGTTAATGATAGTTTTTCAATGTGTCTGAAATATGTTTATGTTGTTTAAACTGTTCATATTAATTGTATTGACTTAATACTTCATTATCATGTATATCTTATTGATACATTATATTGTTACAATGTATTTGTAACTATCATTCGTTTGATTGCATTTGTATATAACTTTGCATTATTTAATAAATAATAGTTTTATGTGTTTGAATACATTATTATTACTTTGTACATTTGTATATTTGTATATCTATGCAATATATTTTATTATTTCATTGTATACGTTTGTATATCTATGTAATATACTTGTATATGGTAAATATATGTTATTTATTGTGACTGTGCATTTGTGATAGTATAAATCATTTTTATATTTGAGTTATTATGCTTTAGTCACATTTATACTCTTGTTTTCATATTATTCGTTTGTCTAATCATTATTAGATTGATTGTACGTTTGCAATAGTATTTCTTTATATTATTATTATGCTTCACTAGCATTATTCTTTTGTTTATAGTATTAATCATTTGTATTATTAATATAATATCAAATGTTCGTTTGTTATGTAAGATGTTATTATTATAATGTATCTCTGTAGTGTAAGATGAAGTAGTTTAGTGTTTGGATATAGTATTACTGGGTATTCATTGTATTTAAAGCAACTAATCTGTTCAAAGTTATTTTAATAAATCAATGTGTGTTTAGGATGCTCAGACAGGTGTGTCTAGGTCCTTATAGATAATATGTTCCTTCTACAAGTATCATAGCATGTCTTGTTGTATAAAGCGATCATAGTCTTCAGGACAAGACAATTCACATTTGGTATGCTCAGATGGGAGTGCTAAAGGTTTGTAGACGAGTAGAATAGATTGTACATGTAGAATCAAGTGGATTCAGTATTAAATGAAGTAGTTCAATGTTACTTATCAAGTATAACATGATTGAGTGTATCAAATCATTTGTACTATAGTGTATAGTACACTGAAGTGTTCAAGATGACAATTGTAGTGTATATAGTCATGCATATAACTACTGAGGGGGAAATCATAATTGTGGAGACAATGATTTCAAAGTGTTGTGTTTGTAGAGGGTAAGATAAAAGCATAGTAACAATGTAGATATGAGCAGGGAGTGTAAGGCTCATAACCTGTTAGTGTGTTGAGGTTGCAATGTTTCCTAAACAATAGGAAATATTCTTCTGTAGGTTTGTACACTGCTTACAAGGATACTAAGAGTTAGTCACACTAGTAAGGGTTCAGTAGACTCTACTCATAGTGTATAGGTGTCAATACAAGTTGACTGTATAGTTCTTGATGAGCTTCATTATCCTTAGATTAAAGTAATATATATGCTATCTAGTATTGTATGTCTCAAATGTATGTCTCAGAAGACATGTCTCAGTAATAGCATATATTTGCAAGACATTTGTATGATTTGAGACATATGACACATTTATCTGAAATAAATGTTAACAATAGTACTATAGAGGAACTCTATATATACTAGTAGACTGACTTGTTTACTGTAATAGGTGGTATTATAGACTGTATTGAATTACTAAGTAAGACTATGTTTTTTCCATTTTTTCCCTTATGTCTCAGGTTTCTTTTGTCCTATCAACAATGTCTCCTTCTTACAGTAGAAAGCTTACTAAAAAGGCTAAGACAGCCTAGAACACTGAGGCCCTTAAGAGGGAGCCAAAGGTTAGGAGGGGTTCTAAACAATCATACAAAAACAATAAAGTACAATTAACACAGAAAATGCTACAGAAGGGGAAAGGTAGGAAAGGCCTGTTAAAAAAGGTACATTCCTGTCTAGTAGCATTCTAATTGTACTGAACTGACACCTCTTCTCAGTTGTACAATTGTGATAATACTAGTAATTTGAATGATAATAATAACTCTACTAATAACTAGTTAGATAGAGACCTATCTGTCAATAATGTAGTACAAGTTACAAATGAAACTAGCTTAGACAAAACAAGACAGTACAGTAAAGAACCAGACTTCAAACTAGACAAAGTTGAAGGTAAGGGTTATTAGCTGTCTAATAACAAAAGCTTACTATCTATCAAAGCAAATAATAACAGTATTTTGTTTAGGAGAGCTGTAGCTTAGAGTCTCCTTAACCTTATTACTTTAACTCCTGTAAGAAGGAAAGACTCTGTTACTTCAACTCCTACTATGTAGAAGAGTAAGTGTAACACTATTACTGTGAAAGTCTTAGTTTCTGATAGGGTTGACAGATAAGAGCTACTCCTAAGTTCTAACATGTTACTATATAAAGTTATATCTAATGTTATGAATCTGACATAAGGTTCCTGTACCATTTTCTACCTAGGTGTTAAAGGTCTATAGTGTAGGAAAGAAGGTTTGAACAAGTATCTTCTAGAGTATCTTAACACTCAAGTAGTATTAAACAAAATTTTCAATAAAGTATACAAGTACTAGAAGGAACAGAGTAAAAAGAAGACAAATGTATCTGATCCTAAAATCATTATCAGAAATCTTAGGTTTAATGTTTGTCCATGTGAAATCTTATTTATCTATCTTATCTGACTAATCTTTATAGAACACAAATGTAACAAAGAAAGGAAAACAGGTAGCTGTAACAAGATTAGTACTTATACAACTTAATAACACTCAGAACACTTACAAGGAGTCTATAGCTAAGATTGTAGCCAAATTGGAAGTAAGTTTCAAATGTAATGAGTATGGACATTTGTGTACAAGGTTACTAAGAGTACACAACCATATCCTATACACTTATTAGGATATTGAAGAGTATGTAAGACTACTTGTAATTGGATTACTAATACACTGTGTGCTTTTCACACATATACTCCTTAATCTAGTACTAGAATACTCTTAGTGTAACTTACAATACTCTGTCTAAGGTGCTTAAACTTTTAGATTGAAAGCCTCTAGATTCTTACTCAGTTAGAACTACTATTAAGAGGATTCTAAAATCTTCTACTTCTACATTTAACCTGTCTGAAGTAGGACAGCTACTAAACCAATCTGCTACCCTAACAACACTTGTAGAGCTATCTACAGTTACTATAGTACAGTACCTACCAAATACACAATTCCTAGGTTTTATACACTTAGTAATAATCTAACAAGTACTGTCCTTAATACAATTCCCATTTGTAATACTACCCATTTACCTATTTATAATACTACTACTAGACTCTATATAGCTTCCATTCATAAGACTAGTAGTGTATAATAACACAGTTAGGAGAAGACTTAGAGATTGACTACTAGTTAGTAATTAGCTCAAAACTCTCTATAATAACATTAAAAGGGGCAAGAAACTATGTCCTCTATATTGTATATTTTGTAAGTCATTTGAGAAGAGAGACTACCTTTGACTCAATAATATTTAATACATTACTAAGGAAGAGTTGTAGAAGATAGTTAATGTAGACAATTTAGATGTAACAGTTAGACTCATTAATTAGATCCTTTACTATACAGAACAGGACTGTACTACAATTTAATCTAGCTATAGACAAACACAGTTACTTATCTATATAAAACTACATTCACTTAAAGTTACAGTAATAGTATAGAATGTAAATCAGTTATTCCTCCCAACCAGAAAATAATAAATAAAGACTATATACTAACTATATCTATAGTGTTTATAGAAGGCAAAGTAGTCAGCCTTACTGATTAACATGACTTCTCTATAAAGTCTAACATAGACTATAGTATTACCTCCACCCTCTAGTAGAGGAACATGCTAGAGTTGGGATTTGAGTAACAAAAATGCTAGCTTGATTAGGTTAAAGTTAGAAGTATATACTAGTAAGAACTCCAGCCTTATACCTCTAAACAGACACAGTATAATGAAAGTCTACACAATGATCTAGTAAGAAAAACATCTCACCTGGATTTAATAAGCTGGTACACTTTATCAGACTTGTGAATAGAGTAATTGTCTATAATAATGACTGAGTTTCTTACTAGCCAGGACTGTATGTTGTCCAGAAGACTATTAATAAATGTTACAAAGGAGTTTGTATTGAACAAGCCTTTGACAATAACACATTCAAGCATCCTATCTAGAGAGATAGTAGGAAGAACCAAATACTTATACAAATTGAGTTCTAGCTTGTGTAATTTTAAGAATGTAGTAAAGTGTACCTTTTTCCCTTAGTAAAGAACTGTTTCTGAGTAGCTTAATAGCTATATAAGGCCTACACCTTGTTTTGTAAGAAGGTTCAACAGTCACAGACACTCTTGTTAACAAATACAAGTTGCTTAGGAGTGTATTATAAGCCTATCCTAAGGTAGTATTCTATTTGAGTAGTTTTACTTTGTTCCTATACTTTCTTTATAATCTAGACTTAGTCAGGTAGGTATGAACATTCTTACATACTAAAGAAGGCAGCACCTTCTTTATTGTGAAGCCTGTACACTCTAGCATCTACTATACTATTGAGTCTGAGACAAATTTACCAAACACTCTGTCTAGTATATTCTTGAGTTTGTTAAGAAACAGATCCCTACAGAAGTCAACAGTACTGAGCAGATACTGACAGTATAATGAGTAACTTAGTAAGTAACAATACATTTAGAAGCTCACATAGACATCCAGATATTCTAATACTCTTAGCCTTCCTGTCTACTAACTATCTCTTTTAATACTGTTAGTCTTCTAAACCTACTAGTTGATACAGAATATTGTCTAGTAGTTAATACTTGTCAGAGTAGAAAGATGATTTGTACTAAACTCTTTAGCCTCAAACAGATTCTGTATAATCTGTCAGACATTGTTTGAGAGAGCCTTTCTACAAGTCATAGTAGTTGTGTTAAAGTAGAAGTGTATTACACACTCATAGTATAACACACATACTGTAACTACTTCTCTCCTCTAAAGGGCATTACACATTCACAGTATAATGTATGTGTTACAACCACTTCTCTCTAGTTTACATCCATGTTTGTTGTGTCTGTTGTGTGTCTTTTAGCTCCTCTACACACTGTATAAGTTATTCCCATCCTATATGTCTGAACAGGTTTTTAGTAGTAATAGAAACAAAACAGAATAATGTCTAGCTAGTAGGAACCTGAGTAAGGTTATAGTAATACTTAGGTAGCTTTGACTGGTCTGAATACATCTTTTCATTCATTACATACAGATAAGGGTGGCTGAGTGTGTTTATAACAATTTATAAGCTAGCTCCTGTGTGGCTCAACCAAGTGCTTTGTATGTACTGTATTTGTTACTGTTCTATAGTCTCTATTAGTATTAGTATGTCTCTTCTTATTCCTATTTTATCTCTCTACTATGAATGCTAATACAGACTCCTGTTTATAACATTATATAAAGACATACAGAGTCTAATAAGCTAGTACTGTTCTCAACACATTTGATTCTTCTAGGAGACCTTACAGCTAATAGAATGTGTAGTAATTAGACTCAGAGGCACTTTTAGAGAAAGTTCAATTGTAATAGCTATAATATTTGTACAAGGGATAGTGGTACTGTTGTCACCATTACTTGCTTGACTATTAAATAGTGAGTAGATATAATATGGTTGCAAATGCTAAGGTACTAGCTACTTGCCTGACTTACTACTTCTCACCTCTTAGTTCATAGTAGTGTAGCTGAGATTAGGTTGGGTAGATAGGATGACCTACTATAGTAGTAATAAGGGAGGAGAGAGGAGTATGTTAAGGTACAGTTGTGCATCTGTGATTGTAAGCAGAATAGATAGTAAGTCTGCCAGATTCATTGTCTGACTACACCTCTAGACTGTATTAATCCTATACTGTCACTCATAACACTATAGTGTTCACTACTACTTGTTCTGCTCAAGCATACTAGAGATACTATTTGGCTACAGTAGAGAAGCATTGTAATGAACTAGGATACAATACAAAGGTACAGGAATTAATACAGGTAGGAGTGAGCTACAGCCTCTTGTAGATTGTATAAATAAAAACACCATATTGTATATATAGAATGAATACCATAATTGTTAAGACAAGACTACACAAGAGTATGTCTCAGATGATATAAACTACATTACAGGCAATGACAAACAATGATGGAATACCTTCCATCATACATTCTACATCTGAGACATACCTACATAGTATATACAGACTAACTAATCAACAGACAATGAAGCAAGCTACAAGAGAGCAAGCCAAGTCCACTATCCCCCCTCTTTGTGTGATCCCTCTAAGCCTCTCACATAACCTCTCTTCCCCTTTCTTAACAGGTTATGAGCCTTGAGCTCCCTGCCTACACTTTATCTACACCCTACTACATCTATGCTCTATACAGTTCTATGCATCACATGCACACATGTAGCATACTACAACACTGAACTCAACTCACCTGTCTGAGTATCCCAAACACAAATCAATACACTGCAGACACACAATCTACCATACTACATACAACCCAGACATTATATGATTGTCATCTTAGTGATTATGATCATTAGCCTAGTAATAATGTAATCTATGCAGGCAATGTTGAAACTATGATGAGTATCACTTACTGCAATTATTAAATGCTAAAATATTCTATAATATCATGGAGATTATGTTATAATAAATTAACTGATCATACTACAGACAAACATTAAAAAGATTAATAAAGCAAACACTACTCTTCCACTATTAACATTACAATAGTACAAATGATTGACACTGTCAACGAACAAACATACTATGTTATAGTATAAATCAAATTATAACACATATAGTAATATCACAGCCGAACGATTAATGCTCAAAACAAGCACATATATGCTAAACAGCATATTAAATCAAATAAATAAAACATTTAACATGTATTATAAACAATAATACAATTCCGGACACTATAATAACAATAATAATAACAATAATAATGATAATAATACAGATAGAACTAACAGAACGAATACAGAACAATATAATAACTAACACATATTATGGTTGAGCAATTATATGTAACATATCAGATTCAGTGGTTACATGTCAGATATTGCAATTACTTATTGGATACCAAATATAATATGCATATCTAAGATATACAGACAAGTACAGACATACAAAAGTATAATGAATAACTACAAACCAAAAAAAAACAATGCTACAGAGTGTATAAACTAACTACACACGAAAGAATAATGTTATAACATGTAAATACTAACTACAGCACAAAACAAGTGCAAAAATTATAATTATTAAACAAATGATACTACTTTACACATTAATACAATTGTGTAAATGTATACTAACAACGAATGAAAGAATTATATCTCTAATATACTCAAAACAATGTATCAATACAACTTAATTATGCAGAACGTGTTATCATGGCAGCTGATTATATAATAAATTTCGAAGTTGCAATGGCAACATCAACTGTACAGTGTATATACCTTAACAAACAATTATTAAATTTACATTGTGACAATGTAGCTTGTAGGAGTAAAGTATTAAGCTAATAAGGCTATTACAACGAATAATACAAATATAATTATTACGAACGCATTATTATAATAATTACAATCAAAAACAATCATAATATAATATGATTAAATAAATTAATAAAATAGTTTAAGTCCATTATCTTAGACAGTATAATATAAAATAGGTAATAATGGATGTGAGCACACCTTAATAAGAACTCAGTGCATTTACTAAAAGACACTACATAAAT
>NW_006760387.1:1995505-2048254 GCF_000271605.1 Fomitiporia mediterranea MF3/22
AGTTACTCAGGATGTAATCAGAAACAATCAATTAACAAACATAATGTTAATAAATTAATACACAGATATAAACAATAATGTAAAGCAAACAAACAAACAGTACATTCATAATATAATACATATACAATACACTTAGACACATAGTGAGATACTTACAGCCAGACATAACATCTATGTAACAAATTGTTACAGTTCTCCACTCCCTTACCTTTAGTTCCAAGGATTCCACACCCTTCTGTACTGGAACTCAGGACTTCTGTCCCTCAGGGGTGCTGTCTATGGACTATATACATACTGACTCTTACTACTACCCTTCCTTACTTCATCATTCTATTCCTTTGACCACCCCTTCATTCTCTGTTCATTCTATAGTCTCTTACCCTTTGTCCATCCCTTCATTCTTTGTACCTTTATCTTTGACATTCCTTTCTTTCATTCTTTGTGGCTTATCATTCTTAGTGGCTCATACTCCCTGAGTACTCTTGTGTAGTTTAGTATATATAAGTATACAAGATCAGACTGGTCCTGTAGTCTTGATCTTGTCTACTCTAGATAGTCCTGTACTCTTAGGCTCACTCTATATACTCTACTCTTGTCTCACTCTTTCTCTCTGCCTGTTCTACAAGTTCTAACTACATTCTGGTACTTACATTCTGTATTTCTGTTGTGTAGGATAGTTGTAGCCTGGGTCCCCTTACTAAGCCTTTGGGTCCCCTCTATACTGTTACTGACATCAGATTAAGACTACCTATTACTACCCTACAACTCTCCTACATTTTGAGTATTAGTACTTGCTGTTGTGTTAATCTCTTTTCTTTGTCCTAACCCTTTTACATTTTTAAATTTTAAACTTTCTAAACCCTTTTAAACTTTTACTACCCTTCTTCTATTCATTACCCCTTTTAGTTTAGTACTAATTCCTTTATAGTGTAAACATGAACCCTTCTATACTGACTGCCACCCTTACTGTCCTACTAGATTAGTAGTTACAAGCAGAACTAGCTTAATACATACAGACCTTCATCTAAGAGGCCTTTGCCAACTATATGCTCTCAGCCCCTTCAGAACCTGTTCTGATTGTTCTAAAAGTTGTAACCTATTCTAGAAAGAAAGTACATGTAGCCTACCCTTCAGACTTTAATAGGTAGCACTTTAAGGACTTCTAGCACCAAGTCAAACTATATGTGGCTACTACTTTGACTAATCTATCCTCAGATCTCAATTATGTCCTATTTGTCCTCTCCTTCATAAAGGAAGGTAATACAGTCACCTAGGCCTAAAACTGGATTGAAGGACATTAGATCAGAAGCCTGATCTGACTTCAGAACAATGAGTTGTATTTGGAATTCATAGAGTAGCTCTGTACTTCCTTCATTAATCTGAATAAGAAGTATAATGTGTAGAACAAGCTTGTGTCTCTGTAATAGGGCAAACATTCTACTAATGCCTTCTTTCAGGAGTTTGATATCCTAGCCTAGAAGGTAGGATTCATACTCAGGTTTAATGATGTCCTTATTAGAATGCTTGAAAAAGCTCTTCACTCAGAACTGGTTAATAAGATCCTTAGAATAATACTAGAACTAGTCACTTACACTAAGTAGAAGATGTGTACTATTTCCTTTGACTAAGCTGTAACTTAAATGTATCAAGTCTGTACAGAATGCTTATACATGTGTTTAGCTCTGACAGTTCCAAGCCCTTAGATCAATCTGCCTGTAATTTGTAATCAATCTGTTCTGATAGACATTAGAGAAGCTCAAAAGTAAGGAGTATACTTTGTCTACAGAAAGTTAGGGCACTAAATTAAGGACTGCTTACAGAAGCAACAGTATATCTGTTAGGTTATTAGAGTAATGATGAGTAACAAGCAGGATTTGTAGTAAGAAGCCTTTTCTACAAATCCAGAAGTCACTTCAGAACTCTCAGACTCTAACTATGTACTCTAGGATTTTATAGAGACTCAACAGTAAATGTAGTACTGAAGGGCTATAACTTGGATTTTTTAATGGCCACTTTTGATTCAATAAACACTGTAGGATTAAAAGTAAATAAAGTAAGAAAAGTAGAAAAAGTAGAAAAAATAAATCAACAAAATTATTTATTAGAAAGAAAAAAGTCAAAAACAAAAGTAGATAGTTCTCCTATTTCTTCTGATTCTTTTGATTCTTCTCTTCACACTTTATCTAAGTCTAAATCTACACAATCCAACCTACTACTTCTGTGTTCCAGAATCTTAGAACATTCAGAACACTACCTAGCCCTGTTTACTACTCAGTAGTTTGTTTATAGTATTAAGTAGGGATAGTCTCAGTTAAGTTCACAGCTGAGAACATGAGTCTGTCCTTGTTGAAAGAGAGAGGTTAATAAGGAAATGTTAGTGTATATACTTACCCTCTTAGACAATAAGACTGTGTAAACTGTATGTTCCCTTCAGAACAAGTAGTAGTTTATTAGAGGATGTTTTAGACACTAGCTCTAGGTTCCTGTCCTCTTAGCTCTCTTCTCAGAATCCCCTCAGATCTGAACAATGGCTCTAGTAGACAGTGAATACACTAGTTCATACATTAATAAGGCCTTTGTGTAGGAACACTATCTCCCTACTCAACACATTCTACTTCCAATCCTAGTATACAATACAGACAGAACCCTGAACTAGAATGGTCAGATTACTAAGTTTGTCCAACTATAAATAACCATTTAGGATTATGAGGAAAGTATTGAGTTCAGAGTCACTAACCTCAAAAAGACAGATGTCTTCATTAGATTCAAATGGCTTAAGGCTTACAACCCTACTATTAACTAGTTAGAGTAGACACTTACATTCAATTAGTGTCTCAAGTCTTACAGTTACCTTACACTACTGTTCTGAGTAGATACAAACACTTCTAATGTTACTAACAGTTCTAATAAAGGTGACCAGTTGTTCTTCTTCAACTAGGATAAATATGTAGACACATATTCTAGTTAAGGTAGAATAGAGTCAATCTGGAGGATGTTTAAGACAGAACCAGTCTAGAACCCTCTTAGAACAACTCTACTCTGGAACACACATAGACTCAGTCTGCCAGATTTCATCCAAGAGTTCCCTAAAGTCTTTAGTAAAGAGGAATTCAACCAGCTTCCTAAACACTGTTCTTAGGACTATACAATTGAATTGACTGAGGGTTTCCAACCTAAGGATTGTAAGGTCTACCTACTCAACAGAGACAAGTAGGAGGTGCTTAACAAGTTCCTTTAGGAAAATCTTTGAAACAGCTGGATCTGACTCTTAAAGTCCTTTATAGCCTCCCCTTTCTTCTTTGTCAAAAAGAAAGATAGGAAGCTCTACCTAGTCTAGAATTATTGTTGTCTTAATAAGAGTACTGTCAAAAACAAGTACCTACTCCCCCTGATTCAGGAGCTTATTAATAAGACACATACATCTAGGGTTTTTACTAAGTTGGATGTTTGATAAGGGTACAATAATATTTGGATCCAAGACAGAGATGAGTAGAAGGTTATGTTCCAAACTAATTACAGATTGTACAAACTGACTGTAATGTTCTTCAGACTAACTAACTCACTCACAATGTTCTAGTCATTCATGAATCACATCCTTACAGATCTGATTGACTCAGAGCATGTTAGTATATATTTGGACAACATTCTGATCTTCACCTAAACAGTCAAGCACTATTACTAACTGATCTAAGCAGTTCTACAACAGCTCTAAGATAATAAACTGTTCCTCTAAGAAGTAAAGTACTCTTTTACACAGGAGTTAGTAGATTATCTAGGCTTTGTGATTGGTGGAGGAGAGGTCTGTATGGATCTGACAAAGGTAACTACAGTTTAGAACTGGTTACAATCTTAGAACCTGAAACAGGTCTAAGTGTTTCTTAGGTTTACAAACTATTACTAATACTTTATTTAAGGCTTTAGTACTATTGCCTGGCCTCTTCACAATCTTACTAGTAAAGATGTTCCTTAGTAATAGGATAATCAGTAACAGTCTGTGTTTGAGTCCCTCAAGCAGGCCATTACTAGTAAGCCTGTATTAGTAGTTCTGACAGTTGTAGACAAGTTCCAAGTTAAAGCTAACTCTTCCAACTTTACAAATAGAGTAGTACTGTCCTAGTTCATTAACAGAAAGTAGTGTCTAATAGTGTTCTAATTAGAATCCCTCTCTGTAACAGAACAGAACTACCCTATCTATAATAAGGAACTCCTTACAATTGTCTGTTCCTTAGAGGAGTAGTGTTAATATCTTCTTAGTACTATACAGAAGTTTGAGATTTAGAGTGATCACCTTAATCTCTAGTACTTCTAAGTGCCTCAGAAGCTCAACTACTATTAAGCCTACTGAATGTTAAAACTGTAGGACTATGACTTTGTACTAACCTACAAACCCAGAATGTAAATGATAAAAGCTGATTTACTCTTAAGACAAGTAGGTTATGAAAGGAGGGAGAATGATAATGAAAATCTTGTTCTCCTAGACAATTCCTGTTTTGTGTCTAAGACAATCTAAGAGATCCAACTCAAATCTAAGAATGTTAACTTTGTTACCTGTATACAGTAAGCTCTGAGACACACACAGGACTAGGTTATAGTAAAGTAGCTAGAGAAGTAGGCTAGGGATTAGGAGGAGGATAAGGATAGACAGGTTTACTAGGAAGGCCAACTGTACATTCTAAAGGATTAGAAGCTGTAGGAGAACATTGTTCAAGCTCATCACAACAATCTGACTGTAGAACATCTGAGCTAACACAAAATGTAGGAACTCATTACTTGGAACTACTAGTAGTCAGGAATGTAGAGGGAAATCCTAAAGTATGTAACTAGTTATAATATGTGTTAACAGACTAAGGCCTACCAGACAAGGGTTTAGACTCCCTTACATCTGTATTGGATCCTAGATCACTCTTAGAAAGAAGTCTTAGTAGACCTGATTAGTAAGCTACCCAAGTCTTAGAGTTACAATACTATCTGTATAATTGTTGACTGATTCTCTAAACAAGTCTATACAGTTCCAACCTGAACAGAACTTACTTCTGAAAGTATAGTACACATCTATTAGGATTATGTCTTCTAGTTATACAGACTCTCTCAGAAGCTCATTCACAATTGTAGACTGTAATTTGAGTCAAAATTCATGTAGGACTTGTATGTGCTTCTCAGAATTCAAGGGAACCCTTCTACTACTTATCACCTGTAGACTGACAGTCAAACTGAGTGAGTCAATCAGAAGATTGAGCTCTACCTCTAGATGTTCATCAATCATTAGTAATCAGATTAGTCTGAATAGTTAGCTCTGACAGAATTTGTACACAATAACTAGTAACACTCTACAACAGGACAGTCCCTATTCTTCCTCAATCATAACAGACATCTGTACTAGAGGACAGTTCTGAACTGGAACAGTAGTTCTGAATCTACAACAGACTTTGTAGAACAGATACACAGGACCAGAGAGAATGTATGAGCTCTTTTAGAAAAGGTAGTACAGGTTATAAAGTAGAACTATGATTGGAAGAGGTCTGTAGCTAAGGATTACCAGCCTAGTAACAAGGTTATACTAGAAGCTACTAATCTGACCTTAGATCACTCAATAAAGAAGTTGGACAACAAGCACTTTAGACCCTTTGTCATTGAAAAGAAGGTTAGCACCTCTGTCTACAAACTCCAACTTCTAGCAACATAGAAGTGTATACACCTAGTGTTTAATAAGGTTCTACTGTCTCAGTACTATGATCCTAGTTTTCCTTTACAACAAAGACCCCTACTGCCTCTACCAGAACTTATTAGTTCTAAACCAGAATACAAAGTAGAGTATGTAGTAGATACTAAGCTAGTATACAGAAAGCTCAAGTTCCTTATCTACTAGAAGGGATACCTAGTTGAGGAATGTACTTGGGAACCTGCTGAGAACTTTACTTATACTCCTAAGACAATTTGAGATTTCTATCAGCTTCATCCTAGTACTCTGTACAAACTCAGCCTTACAGATTTCCAAGCCCTACTATTCTAACCTATGTCTGAGCTACTGACTGAGCCCTATGTTCACTAATCAGGACAATTGGTTTTAGAGGGAGGGTAATGTTATAGTTCTCTACTCCCTTACCTTCAGTTCCAAGGATTCTGCACCCTTCTGTACTAGAACTCAGGACTTCTGTCCCTCAGGAGTACTGTCTATAAACTATATGTGTACTGACTCTTACTACTACCCTTCCTTACTTTATCATTCCATTCCTTTGACTACCCCTTCATTCTCTGTTTATTCTATAGTCTCTTACCCTTTGTCTATCCCTTCATTCTTTGTACCTTTATCTTTAACATTCCTTTCTTTCATTCTTTATAGCTTATCATTCTTAGTAGCTCATACTCCCTGAGTACTCTTGTGTAGTTTAGTATATATAGGCATACAAGATCAGACTGGTCCTGTAGTCTTGATCTTGTCTACTCTAGATAGTCCTGTACTCTTAGGCTCACTCTATATACTCTACTCTTGTCTCACTCTCTCTCTCTGCCTGTTCTGTGAGTTCTGACTACATTCTAGTGCTTACATTCTGTATTTCTGTTGTGTAGGATAGTTGTAGCCTGGGTCCCCTTGCTAAGCCTTCAGGTCCCCTCTACACTGTTGCTGACACAAATATACATTAGTATAAAACCTTATTGATCTCAGAATGAAGCAATCTGACAAAAACAAATATTATTATTAATATTACAATATACAATCAATGTGAAGCTTCAATCTGAAGACATAAATCAGCTATTACTGAATGCTTAACACATATACAAATGTAGACAAACACAGACAGTAATGATTAAAGAAGGATATTATTACAACATCAAATATACATTTTACTAGTATGATTCATTAGTTTCACAGCAAAGTAAAAAGGAAATTACTAGAGTACTCAAACAAACTTAATAACAAACAATATGACTGAATAACAAACAATAAAACAAAACAAGCAATTGCATTTATGATTTAAATATGTGTATATACATACCTACACATGCTGACAAGATTCTGCAGGTCTCTGAAGCATTTACAAATTATTTAATAACATTTACAAATGATCTATTGTGATAACAATACTGTTATTCAATAGTATATTATGAACAAACAAACTAATTAAATATACTTAATTAATATAACATTAGACAAACTTAACACAAAGTGGATGACATTCAGAACAGACAGTACACAGAACAGACAATGCATTACTATAATACTAATAATATTATTATTAACTACATCAAGTTATAAACGTGTTACACAAACGAACAATTGTACAATGTAGTTATAATGATTAAACTATCTATACATACTACAAGCAAACATTTTACAAGTCTACTAGACCTAGTAAGAGTTTGAAGGGGAGTGTTAAGACAAGACTACACAAGAGTATGTCTCAGATGATATAAACTACATTACAGGCAATGACAAACAATGATGGAATACCTTCCATCATACATTCTACATCTGAGACATACCTACATAGTATATATAGACTAACTAATCAACAGACAATGAAGCAAGCTGCAAGAGAGTGAGCTGAGTCCACTATCCCTCCTCTTTGTGTGATCCCTCTAAGCCTCTCACATAACCTCTCTTCCCCTTTCTTAACAATAATGTTTTCTTCAGATACAAGCATGTTTGGAATTTGTTTCTTTTGAATGACAGTCCTAGGACAGTTATAGCACCAGAAAGGAGTTCTGAGAATACTGTAGAGATAAAAGACACTTGTATTGTTACACAAATGCTATACAGAACAGATTGAAAACTTGCCAGAGTATTGTAAGACATGTAGACCTAATTTACAGACTAAGAAGGAAAAATATAATAGCTTGTATGAAGAGGAATAATTTTATGAACAGTCTAGATGACCTGCTAGAATAAGGGTTGACAAGATTGCCTAATGTTTCCTACACAAATACTGTACAAAATAACACAAAACTTTGCCAGAGCAGTTCCATGTATATATACTTGATTTATAGACTAGAATAAAAATTTATTATGACTTGTGTGAGGAGGAATAATTTTGTAATCAGTCTGGACAACTCTTTAGAGTAAGGCCTTGTAAAGTTGTTTGTTCTGTTCTGACACACACAAGCAACAAATTGCAAATATTTCTACATAAATCTACATTTGCAATCTAGCACTTTTTTTTAAGTACTAATTGAGCATGAAACATACAGAATTGACAGAGAAATTTGCTATTTACTTGAGTTTTTACTGTTTTGGTTCAAATGTGTTAGAGCATGTGAAACACAGGTGTGACAATACTTATGAAAAGGGCAGTAATAACACTTGTCCTTTTTTGTAATACTTTACTGATTTGAAACTGATTTATACTAATGAAAATCTTGGGAAATCACTTTGCTAATTTATATATCCTTTTGTACTAATGCAAATCTTGGAAGATCTTGGTAGATTACTTTGCATTGATAACACTTGTCCTTTTTTATAATACTTTACTGATTTGAAACTAATTTATACTAATGAAAATCTTGGGAAATCACTTTGCTTTGATAGTAGTAGTACCCCTTTTTTATGTTTGCTGATTTTACAAACCCTTTCATACTAATTCATATACTTTGTATTAATACATGTGCTACAGTTTTGATCAAACATAGACTAATTATGATTGATTTCGTTATCTACTATTCATTGTACAAATTCTAGTATAGTTTGATCAATTCTTCATATTCCTCATCTATCTACTTTGCCTGTATGTAATATAGAAGGAAGTACTAGATTGCTTAAAGTGAATGCACTTAATTGAATGATTGTTTGCATTGTACCTTCTCTATCAGCATCTATATCAGTAAGACAAGCCGAGCAATTGAACAGGTTCTTAGGGACTACTTACTAGAACTACATTTGATAAAAAAGAACAAGTCAAGGTCAGCCTCCCGGCCTAAGTATTCTCCAACTTCTTGCTACTTACGCGGTATATTGACCACTGGCAATCATTGTTCACAAGTAGCAGCAAGCCCAGCCATGTCTATACGAGACAGCACCACAGACCGAAAAGTACACCACCACCACAAGGAAACCCATTACCGATGCCCCAGACACGAAAGGATCCCCGATTATGCTATCAATTATATTGCGTATGGAATATTTGTTGGCTCGCACAATGCCACATGCAAACACTTCCTGCTACAAAACCACATTACACACGTCCTATCTCTTGGGGAGCATACTGAAGACGACTTACCTCCCGAGATCACCGTAAAGAAAATCGTGCTCGAAGACAATGACAGAGTAAAGTTCGAGGACATCCTCGACGAAGCTTGTCAGTTTATCGACGAAGGAACCAAGGGAAATAACATGGTTCTAGTTCACTGTTTCCTTGGATCATCTCGATCCCCTGCAGTAGTTATAAATTATTTATATCGTCGCAAGGGATTCTCAATGCCCTGTTCTTACTTTTTTGTTGCTAAAAGAAGACCAGGAATTAGTCCCGATGCAGGCTTCAAAAAGTACATATATGAGGTGTGCAAAAAGGACAACATCAATATAAAGCCTGAACATTTCAGACTTCCAGGTGATCATAAACCCATAGCAGTCGCATACGGGCTGGACAAAGATTATTTAAAGACAAACATAAAGAGATTAGAACAAGAAATAGGCATTTCGCTTGAACCTCCCGAAGAAGTCAGCAAGGACAATATCAAGATTAAGTTCGAATTGACAGATAAAGAATAGACACTCTTTTATACTCGAAAGAATTATGTGTTCTCCATTTTGTATTCAGTTCTGAATTATAAAACGTAATAATTTCTAGTATATCTCAAGTCGCTCAGCTATAGTGTAGGGCTATTACCATCCCAACTTTTATAGTTGAGAAATTACCGGTAAGTAATATGTTGAGTGGCGTCCACAAAAGACACAAGGGTTGGAAATCTGGAATGGAAATGAATAAGTTTACTAATTGATACAAGCCTAGACGCAGGATACTTACAGCGCCTACGTCTGATTATGTATACATACCCATGAATACGGCCAGTGTGTGGTATAAACGTGTGTGCAGAGGGTTTGAAAATAATCTTCCAATAAAACTCTGTCTTCCTTGAGACACATGCTTTGTTTAGTAACGAGACGGTTTGGACTACAGTTATAAATCATGATTGTCACAGCAACTCGTGTTCTGGCAAGGTGTTTACATCGAACTGGAAATTACAAATTAATGCGAAAAATCGGACTAGACGTCAGAACGGATACAAGCAATGTTGCCCTCTCATTGTACGTATTCCTTTGCTCTTCGCCACTTACATAATATGCTGACCAGTTGCATCCACCACATAGGTACATCGCAAAAAAGGCTAAATACATGTATGAACTTGTAGACAGTATAATGTAGTACAAGATTTGTAATGTCTCTGTCAGACAATTATTAGTATTGTTTAATAATACATTGAAAATACAAGACTTGCCAGTTAATGTCAGTAATATACAAGTATAATTGTGTCATGTCAACTAAACACAGCTGTTGTTAGTGCATTATAATACATATAAATTTATTAGATATGTGAAACATAGTTTCAATCAGTGTATCATATGAATTACATTCTAAACAAAATAAATGCAGTACCTTACACTTGAGGAATAATACTGTTTGTCTCATATAAATTCACTACATGGATTATCATTGTATTACAATACTATGGCACTTATAATATACACATTGTAATTCAAAGAAAGGAATACAGAGACTTATACTTAAGTAGTAATAATAATTTATAGAATGCAATTCGAATAAAAGGAAAACAAGTCAAGTCAGCTATACAAAAAGTCTGAGTAGAGTCTGTGCTTAAAGCTCAATCATGTCTGTATGAGGTTCTTCTAGGTAATCTGTGATTGTGCCGATCCTTATCTAACATATGCTACGAATGCGACTCTCTAATTAGCCTTACTGCCAGTGCCAAACTTTTGCAACAGATGTCCTGAAGGCTGAACATGTAAGGAATTAGTAAAGAATTTGTAGCCTTAATTTATTATTGTGTTATATTATTACAATAGAACTAACTGTATTTATAATATATTTTATAATAGATACAATGTATCTATAACCAAATATTCAATGTGTATAAATTATTTGAGCACACGCTCTTCCTTCGCCCTTTGCTTATGTAATCAAAGCTGAGAATCGAGAGCATATAATGATGCATTTCTCTTCGTCACTCCTTTACCTCCTACCTTCACCATCTCCCCAACCCTCTGCCCCCAACACTATGTTGTTGCTTCTGTTCTCTGAGTCTCTAGTCAAGTCCTCCGCTTGCAAGCGTCCTACCAGCAGGCACTCTGCCTGCAACAACATAGGCAATAAACATCACTGCACTCGTCTCTCCAACCCGCTGCTGCGATGCCTGCGCTGGGCCTCAGATCCTGCAATGATGCCACCCAGCTGATTACACTGTCCTTCAACGTAAAGCATAAGCAGCCAGTCTACTTCATGATAATCTGCACAATAGTTGCTCATCCTTCTCCTCCCAACTTTTTGTCTGCCTTCTGTCCCTCTCACTCCTTGCTCTGTCTCTTGCATCACCTCCTCTTGTTGTCCTTTTTTTACGTTTGCCTTCCTTTTTGCATTTGCATTCGTGCATCTACATTATTGATCAATGCTGAACGACTTCTTCAATAACTCCATGTATTTGCATACTCCTTTCTGCTGTGCAGCACAAGCAATACTGTAATTGACGAGCACACACTTGCGACAATGTACATGTATGTCTACTCCCATTATGCCACCCTCTCTTACTCTGTACACATTCTCCTTCCCCACTCGTTCAATGTTTGACATCACTCATGATAGGCTCACACTGCACGCATTTACATTCCTCTGTGCTGAGCACGTCCTGTGCTTGTGGTGCCAGTGCTTCCTTCTTTTTCTCTCTTCCTGCGTCCCTTCACCCCTGCCCTGCTTGCCTACCTTCGTTCGTCTAACCATAACTTTGCCTTGCTGGGCGTCTCTTTTTTTGTACATCTACCACCACCGAGTGTTTCCCTTCGTTGTCAACTGAATTGCCACTGACCATTTTGTCTTTCTTGCACTCTCACCCGTTCTTAATCCGACGCCCATCATCGCTCATTGGGCCCACTTGTTTGTTAGTCACTTGGCAATTTGGCAATTTCGTCTCTCATCTACTCTCTTCTCGTCAACCCTGCATCCCTGGCATCTCGCATTGTTTGACACATTAAACAAACGTCATGGACTCACGCCTGCAATCGCTACACTACTTGCTCTGCTTATTAGCATCGCCATTGTTATTGACGCGAACGCTGTAACCTCAAATTGGCCGACTTCATCATTCTCATCAACGAATACAACGAATAACAACAAAAACAACTAGCAGCAACAGCAGCAGCACAACGCACCAAATCCGATTGACGTCAACATGGAGTTGGAGTCATCTCACGTTCACACTCTTTCTGACGCCCATCCGCATCCTCACTCGCATTCGTCAACCCACCTTCCTCCTACTACCAGTGCCAATTGTAGATAGCATTACATGTATATTAGCTATTTAATATATTATATTTTAAATATATAAATGGTGTGACAAGGTGCTTATTATATGAGCTAGCCTTACAGTACTATATTATACCTATAAGTTCATACAAGAATCTACCAGCTATTACAGAAATCTAGAAGAATATTACTGTATTGTCATATTGGAGGAGGAATACATACACTTTTAGTTATCTACAAGACATATCTTACTATTTATTAAATATATGTTGTATAAGTCTTGTAGTTCTTGCAGTATCTTGTAGTTACATGTCATTTTGGAAGTGGGGTACATGTACAGGTATATAATTCACAAATTTTATATAATTTACTGGCATACATGACCAAACAAGAGCTTAGCCTTTTTTGCAATGTACTGGTAACTACTAACAGCAATTACAGCCATGTCAAGTCAAGAGTGAAAGAGCACAGAACAAAGGGTACATCCACATCACCATGAAAAGCTCTACAGATGCCCTAACCATTTCCTTTCCTTAAACCCTCTTATTGACATCGATTATATTGTGTATGGAATCTTCGTTGGTTCACGTCCAGCCGCCTGCAAACCCTTCCTCCTTGAAAACCATATTACACATGTGTTGTCTATTGGGGTGGGTCCCGAAGAGGACTTGTCTCCCGAAATCACTGTAAAGAAAATTGAATTAGAGGATGAGGCGGAAGCAAAGATCGAGGACATACTTGACGAAGCTTGTCAATTTATCGATGAGGGGACAACAGGAAGTAACATGGTTCTCGTCCATTGTCATGCTGGTGGATCTCAGTCCCCAGCTGTGGCCATAAACTATCTACATCGCCGCAAAGGTTTCTCTCTACCCTGTGCCTTCTTTTTTGTCTCCACAAGGAGACCTGTCATGGATCTCAATAGAGGTTTCCAAGATTACATTATCAAGGAGTCTCAGAAGGAAAATAACAAAATTAAGCCTGCACATTTTAAACTTCCGGGAGAGGGAGAAGAAGCTGTTAGGGACAATATCAAAATTAAGTTCCTCCTAGACAAGGGGGTTAAATGAAGTGAATAGCTAGCAGTAGACACAATCCCTTACTCCCAGGGATAATACCATACTTCTCTGTGCCGCATTCAACTCTGACAGACATTTCCAAAATGCCAATGTGCAGCGTAAACGTGAGTGCAATGCGACTTTAAAATAACCTTTCATCAAGACCCGTCTAGACCTTTTTTCCCCTTAAAAAACATGCTCTGTTGGGTGTTAGAATTCGTTCTGGACAGCAATTGTGATTGTGATTGTAATTGGCATACCAATTCATACCTTGACCCGGCATCGTACCGCCTATCACGAACTGGTGGTTGTGGCGAATCTGTAGTCTAAAAATAAATAAATAAATCGCGAAACCAGGGAGTTGACGAATGAAAAAGCTGAAAGGAAGTCTATTATTCCACTATAGTCTGTACACTCTAAACAAAACGCATGCAAGTCCATACGCTCTATCAACACTTCGACACCATTACTAGTGTTGAGAATGCTATAACTCATCCTTTCCACGTCCATGTGGGTGGAACGCTTCTGTCAATTCTATCAACGGGACAAAGCCAATCAGTATTCTATCAGAGTTCGAAATCGAGAAGGGGGGAGCGGCTCACTTTTTCGCAAGTCCGCCGAAATCTCAGTAGGCAAGACAACCGTATACTCCACAAAGAGGTCGCCAAATTTATTCTCCTGGAACACTGGCATACCCTCTCCTTTGATGGTTTGTACGAAACCTGGTTGGGTTACGCCTTGTCGTTTGAGAGTGACGATGTGTCCGTCTAGGTGGGTTAGGTTACGTTCGAAGCCGAGTAGGGCCTGGAAGTACATGACCAACGCGGCGAAGTGAATCAAAGCTTTAATGAGACAACGCGAACATGGGAGTGGAGAGAAAAAGTGACATTACCTCATCAACACCCATAACCTGACTCCAATACAAACTACTCTCCTTTCTTCTCCACCCTCCCTTCTCCCTCTTACTCCTCACCCTCAACACCACATCCCCAGGCTCCCAATCCGGATTCTCATCTCCCTCTCCCTCAAACACTACTTCATACCCTTCCGGCATCCCCTTAGCAATTTCGAGTGTATAATGTTGCGTATGGTCAACGATCTTCGACCCCCCGCAGTGTGGACATTTGCGAGCGATGATTCGGCCTCGGCCAGAACATTCTGTACAAGATGCTTGAGATTGCGCGAACATACCTGGCCAAATTTGTTGTCGGACTATTTTGATGCCGGAACCGCCGCAGGAGGGACAGGTGTGGATGTCGGAGTCGGAGGCGGCGCCTGAGCCGCGACAGTGGTCGCAGAGGATTTTCTTCTTGATCATGAACTGGATTTATATGTATGCGTATATAAATTATATGAAAGTTAGTAAATATGTACTTTTTCTGGTCGATGTGGAGTTTAATAATTAAAGGTACGAACGTCTATGCTTGCACCCGTGTACCTGAAGAAAGGATCAGAAGTTAGAACCTCAAGAAGCCTGTCAGATCAACGAAGTACGTACATGTCGGCCAGTGATACTTCGAACTCCGTCAAGGACGTCGGTCCCTTGCGGACTTGGTCATGGTGTGGGTCTAAAGAATATAAATAACATCAAATTAGCCTTGCTCGTTGTAGCATGGTATTTGGCGAGACGCACGACCGCCGAAGAAATTCGCGAATATGTCGAAGGGGTTTGCGTGGTGCTGGCCGCCTTCGTGTGCCTTTAATCCTTCCTGTATTTAATTTTTTCGAATTTTGAGCACGATTGTCGCAACTTGACGAATTTTAAATTCCACACCTCTCCATGTCGGTCGTATATTTGGCGTTTCTACACAGGTGGACATTAGCAAACGTATAACTTCAATATTTAATGAACATACTGTTTCATCCGACAAAACTTCATAGGCTTTACAAAAACTCGTGTAAGTACGGCATACAGACCACTACGAGCATGACGAACCATAAGAAATTTCCACGAATTTCTCCTTAGCATCTTCATCTTTGTTCTTGTCCGGATGGTACTTTTTGCTGAGTTTCTTGTAAGCCTTCCTGATATCCGCGTCGGAAGCTTCCCGGTGGACTGGATGCAATAGGTGTGTGTGTACGAGAAGAAAGTAAGCTTAAAATATAACACAACAAGCACATGTGTAAGCAACAGCTGACCTCCGAGTATTTTGTAGTAATCCGCAGCAACGCAATACGTTATGCATAATAGTAACAAACAAAGAGAGAAGAGATACTGAGGCATTAGCAAACGGAGGAACCAGAGGAGAAAGACCGAAGAGAGTGTGACTTGCGGCAGCGAGACGCGCTAACGTGTCAGTTCAGTTGAAACGAGTTGCGTGTCAGGCCCAGCGTCGATCACAAGCCACGTGACGCGACAGCAACGGATTGCCGCACGCGTGGGCTAAACTGTCCTTTCTCATTTCGGCGCCCGCTCTTCTGCACTGCTCAAGCCCTCCAACTCCGATGCTCTAGCTTGCTCTCATACACCGACTACCTACTTGTCTGTATCTGAGTCCTCAGCCCTAGCTCCGTATGGAATCGTAATGCTCGCCTCTCTTCCACTTATCCTTTTGTTCTTTTTGCTCGATACTGTCGTCGCATATTATGCTTCGTCTTCGGCACCCGGTATTCGATCCGCAGAGGCGCCGCCAACTGAGCTCCTGAAGAGACTATCAGCCCCGTCAGGATTGAAGCGGCGAGACTTCAATCCAGCAAACGCGTCGTCAACTGTCCTTGGGCTTACTCTAAGTGACGATCGCAGGTTCGTTATCGAGAGGCTGGTCTTCAAATGACGCGTTTTTAATTCCCTTTCACCTTTCTCTTAGTTCCTATTACACGATTATACAAGCTGGCAATATCAGCTTTCGCGTAGCCGTAGATACGGCCTCCTCCGATTTCTGGCTACTGGCGTCCACATGTTCAGGCTCAGACGTATGCAAGTCTTCACCAAGCTATCCTCTCTTATATCATAGCCCCTCCTTTGGCGCTGTGAACGGCAACCAGAGCGCGTTCAGTCTGTCTTTCGCCGATGGATCAAGTCTGTTGTTCTATTTGCAATTTTTGGTATACCCCATTTAATGGATGTTACCCTCAGGTTCGTCAGGATTCTTGGCCACAGAAACTGTTCAGCTGGGAAACCTCAGTAACGTTAATCAAGTGTTCGGTAAGTTCATGCGAAATATCGCATTTTATTCTCTAATTACTTATCTTAAATCAACTATCAGGACTTGTCAATTCGACCAATGTGAAGCTGGATAGCGACATCAGCGGTGTGCTCGGCATGGGTTTTCCGCGCCTTTCATCGTTCTCGTCCACAGCAGTAAATGGTGTGTCTAATGCTGTGCCTGTCATTGGTGTAATGGGTGTTTTCCCTGACTCGTTTTAAGCAACCCCATTTGTAAACAGTCTCGCTCAACAAGGTGCACTGGATTATCCTTTGTTCGGTCTTAGCCTTACTCGAGACGATGGTGGAACGATTGCTCTGGGTACGGTTGCTTCGTACAATTCTTAGCATTTCTTCCTGAAACGACTTCAAATTAGGTGCCATTGACGTTAATGTCGTGCATAATCTTAGCGCTATCGAGTGGCACAAAGTCCTGCCGTTTTCTCCCTTCAATAGCGAAACCAATACCTCCAGCTATCTCCAGTGGGTCGTACGTTTACCAGAGGTCGGGGTATGTTGTATTCTGCTATAAACATGCTGTGGGAATTTCTCACCTGGCTCTTGAAGATTAATGGGACGAACCTGAACACCCAACCAACATATCCAAATATTACCGAACAGTCCCTTGCTTTGATTGATGCGTACGTCACCTTAATATGTTATTGATGAATAACCTCGGCTCATAAGTTGATCAGTGGGACAAATGGCATATTCGGACCGTACCAGGATGTTTCTCGCATATTTGAAGCGTTTGGCGAAGCTCGTTTAGTAGATGCTACGGGTAAGTGCCAGTGTACAATCTGCAAACGATCCGTTCTGATAGTGCCATTTAGTCGGACAGTGGGCTGTCCCCTGTGACACTCAGATAACGCTCTCGTTCAATTTCGGGTAAGTTAATCACTTCGGTGAACACATCATCAACCATTAAGTTTTGTTTTCATTTTTCCTTGACAGGCAAGGTAATCTTACCTTACAACCTACGGATTATCTCATCGGGCCCGTCTCCGGTAATCCGACGTCTTGTCTCGCATGGCCTCGAGCAGTCCAAAACTCCGGTGACGGGATTGACTGGCAATTGGGTACACCCTTCTTACGGACTGTATATTCAATCTTCAGTTATGGCATTGACGGCAAAGAAGTACCCATGATAGGCTTCTACCCTCTCACCAACACAACCGCCATAACCCAAACACCCCAACAAATCTCCTCATTCTTCTCTTCCTTCCACTTAACAATCGCCACAACACTCCCCAACTCTCTCCTCTCTACACCTTCGGCCACAACCGCACCATACATCTTCAACACCTCCATCCCTGCATCAGTCGGTGCTATCGTCACTTCAGGATTAGGTGACGACAATTATAGTGCGATACTTATGGGAGATCCGGTGAATATTAATACGAGTGCGTTACCGGTGATTACCCCACCTCCGACGTTGGTTACGTTGATTGTGACCGATAAGAGTGGGGCGGTGTTGACGAGTGTTGAACATGTACCGACGAGTTCGATCGCGTTGGGTGTACCGCCTGGACAGAGTAGTTCGGGGTTTTCCCTCTTTTTTGGACGCGGACCGATTGTTGAGGAGGTAATGTTGGTTGTGGGTGTGGGGTTGGTGTGTGGGATGCTGTTCGGATTATAGTTTGCTTTTCGTTTATGGATGACTCCTGGACGAGCAAAATTATTTCCCGTGTCTTATTTTCTTGCACCATACCATTTCTTATTATTACATATCCCTATTATTGCCCATTTGCCCCTCATCCCTTCTTCCCTTCATCCCAGCTTCTGGACTTCAATACACATATTCTTGGACTCCGTTCGTAACGCACGTCAGACTTTTTTTTTCTTTTCCGTTTCCGTTTCCGTTCTTTCTTTCTTCTTCCCCCGATTCCCCTTCATTCCTTTGTATGTGGTTTAATATTAATACTTTCTTGCCCGCTTGTTTGTCTGTCTATCTTGCAAAGTTTTCTACGTATTGTGGAATGACAAGATCTCTGTGTACTTTGTACTTTGTACAAACTTATTTGCCTTGCAACCCTCGAACGACATAGAGAGTGCTGCTGATGTCCGCCATGTCAAGCAAGGGAATTCGGACATATGAAAGATACGACTTGTCAGCATTGTATTTAGGCATAGCTCTGTATTAATGTGTAGTACTCGAATGTATCATAGATAGATAGTAAATGACTTCTGTCTCCATCATGCAGCAACTTCAACAGCATGCCCCTTCAAGTTTCTGTTGCCTTTCTAAGTTCTAGGTTTTGACATTTAAATGTTTATTATGTTGTACAAACAGTGGCAAGTATTACCGGTGGATAAATCCCGTCCAACGATAAATAGTACTCCTAATGTGTTTGATTTAACTAGCAAGAGCGGAGGAAAACATGGATAATGGTGAATTGAATTTATTCTTCAATTTAAGATAAGCTCAAAAGCAGGAGACTCAATTTGTACATAACATGAAAGATGTCTGTTTTGTACTTGGTGCGTTTAACTCTGTTATACGCAAACGAGAACCATGTATTTATTGGAGACCCGAGAACTATGCATATAGCGTGTATCGACAAGAATGCTACAGTCTGAGCAGTCTGGTAGCAGGAACGCGGGATCAAGTGCTAAAAAATAGTCCGAGAGACTTATTGAATAAGACAAATCGACAATAGATACTTAAACATAGTCCAAAATGTATACAGAACCATTATAAAGTCCCACGCATAGTCTTCCTGTCGATTCATCAAATGCAAGGGCACGACACGAGCTCAACTTGAAGGGAAACTGCGGTTGCGGCGGGAGCAGTACACTTACCGAAGGTGCCTGATTCGTAGTAGGATCGTAGTCAAGACGTAACAGCTGCACGTAATCCGATTTCAAGGACTGTTCGAGCCAAACACCCCGTCGGCCAGTTGCACCGACTTGCGGATACTCCGGGTATGACCCGACAGGGATCTCGAATGGCACGGACTTTTCCAACTGTATCGACGTACAAGGAACTTCCTCGGAGGGCTCGGAGGGCGCATCCGCTTCGGGATTAGTGGAAATCGGACCAGGCACATGGCTAATAGAAAACCGCAGGTGAAGTGCTTTTTTGCTCTGTCGTACGTCAAGCCGCGATAGCGTAGGGAAGACTATAAGCGAGAGGGAAGTTGGTGGCACATAAGGACCATAGCCCGTGTTATCCGATATAACAATATCGTAGAAGTCCATTATCGGTGCAATCGCGTGCGGGAACTGTGGGAGTGTCCGTTGCTTCGCTTCACTCTTTTCCGGCTCTTCAAGCTCGCTGCCATACGCAATAACGGACAGCGGAACTAGGGTTACTTGTGCGTTGTCAAAGTTGTCCACGGATGCCGCAACAATTCCGAGATAAGGCGGAAGTACCTTAATATCCAACTGGTCGAAACTCTATGGACATAGTTTTTTCCGATTCGTTATTAGAGAAGGTTTGGAATGTTCAGAACGAAAGGTATTCTTACAGAAATAGCTGGGGGAGTTATGGTAATCTGTTGGCGAGTCTTCCAATTGACGACCAGAACATGCGAAGATTGGACGCCTGCCACGAAAGGCTGATCAATAAAGGAACCCGCGAGGAAGTCTCCATGTATTGAAACTTTATGGAAGAGACCCCCGTCGATAAGTTCGAAGCTATAAGCCAACTCATGGGCCCCAGTACACACTGATGGTGTATCAAGAGGCAGGGGTATGGAATATACCTCAAGCGCTCTACCGGCCTTGCGTGAACTACGTCCGAAATGGACATATGATAATAAATTGCTCACTCGGCATCGACTTTATGAACTGAAGCGGCAAGTATAAGCCTCGTCCCCTCAGGATCTAGACACGCATCGAAGTCCTTCATAGATGCGGACAACGAAAGTTGTGCGGCCAGTTGTGGTCTCCTGGCATTTATCAGGTTAAAGACGGAGACGAACATGATTGGCCTTTGAGAATGCCGATCGCGGCGGATGACCAGGAGAATAGACCCGCCATTCAGTAGTTTCAGCTCGTCGAGGCCGCCATCGTAAGGTGATGTATTCAGATCGACGATATTAATCTCGCGCACTCTTGGATGTTTCCAGGACCAATTGTTACGCAACTTGAGGGCCCGGAGAGCGGAGGCACGAAGCTCGTATGCACTGATTTTTCTGAAATCCACAAAGGGAGGCAGATCGAGAGGAAGCTCTTCACGAGGAAAGAGCCGATGCCAGAGATAGTCTGACTCTGTGAGTCCGTTGAGACTGCGACACGTCTAGACACGTATTGATACGTATTATGAACATATTACAGCAGATCTACAATCGGCTAGAGACTTGCCTGTTTCAGAGCGAACACATCTGCTATGTCGGAATAGACAGCAATTAGTTGGATAACATCCTCAGGAAGGTGGCTTATAATATCGCGAGGCATCACTAGCACACGGCAGGAAATGTACTGATGCACTACTTCCACTGAGACGCGCAAAGTTGCGCGTTTAAGACATATTTACGTGATTGCTGTACTTTGCTTTGTCAGGATTGCCTTATATGACAAACTGATGATATATGCCCTTTCCCTTCTTGCACGATCACACCGCAGCGAATGCAAACCGAGTCACACTGCTCTCTCTTCTCACATGCCACCACATACTGACCGTCTTGAAGATGAGGAGACTTCCAGTCTATCCGACTACGACTCGGAATGGACTCAAGTATCTGGCACGGAAGACGACAGTGATTTCCCACCTCTCACAGCCATATCAGACCGCCCGTCTTCCCGTGCGGATACGATCGATGGCAGCGTCGATGGAGACTTGTGGGAGGGATTCATAGACGGTATTAGCAGGCAGCCTAGTCAATCGAGCGAGGAAACGCGTCCATTAGACGTTGACGCCACAGATGCGACTCCTGAAGACGCCGAGGCTCTTAATGCTAGTGTTGCCCCACGAGCTAGCGAGGACGAGATAGTCAACGATGCACTTGATAGCAGCCTCGTTGGGACACTTAGGGCTTCCAGGATCCGCTCAAGAGCATCTTCTTTGCATACTTCCTTGACGGAGTCTCAATCCAAGCTTAGGCTGTCTTTTCCTGACCCACTCAGTTCTAGGGAGGATCTTGATTCCGACCATGCCACTCAAGACGCATCGGCTCCACCGAGCTCGGTTGAAGAACATTGTGAGAATGCTATTACAGAAGATACATCATCCTCGTTTGCAGATATTGAGCCTCCGGCAGTGCTGAGTGTCTCGGAGATGGCCGATGAAACAATGACTCCAGCTGCTCCAGCTTCTGCAATTTCAGACTCTGCGCAGTGTGTCCTATATCTTTACCTGTATGGTTCGGCGACTTCATCGAAATGGAACGCTGCAGAGAAGATTATGATTTTATTTTTGCAACGGGACAATGATACACCTTCATACGTCGAAGAAGACTCTACTCGTCACTACTATTTCAGATATTTTCGTTTTGGCGACCCTAGTGGCGCTGTTGACAAACAAGAATATTCTGTGCGCGTTATTGATCGCACGTCAGAGTCCTCCGAAATGGTTCGTATTTGAACTGATAAATGCTTGCATTTACTAACCCTTTGCAGGAGTCTACTAGTGTACCGGATGATATACCAACCTTAGCACTCATTTTACTTCCCGCGCGCTTGTCTGCGGTTCTTCCAAGACACAGTTTCTATCTTCCCCTCATCAGTCATTCTTCTTTGGACTTCGGTTCCGAGGCACCAATTGCTTCGCCCGCTTTTTCAGAGCAAGTTACGATTGACTCTGCTCGTTATACTTTGAAAAGGCTTGATCTTCCGAAAGAGGATATAATTACATTGGATGCAAAATGTCCCAAAGCTATTATGGACGTGTCTGCATTAGACCGTCTCGACCGAGCATCCTTAGCGCAAGCCTTCTCTATTGTATTCAGTAGGGCGGGTGTGAGGGAAGAGTCACGTAAAGGTTATGAGGGAGTGCGACTATTTGGCAATATATGGTATGACCTCTAATTCAAATCTGGTTAATCTGCGCATGCATTGATGTTGTGACTAGGTACACACTTGCTTTTGTTGCAGCGTCGTTATTGGCTATCACTATTGGTGGCTTTCAAGTCCACAGGAGCTCAGTACCGTCACCCACGTTCATCTGTATAAAGAGCAGACCAACTGCCAGTGACTCAGCTACCTCAGTGAAGTTTACCAGCACACTTTCAACTTCCTTAATCCCGTCAGAAGATGTCACTGGCGCTAGTCGCCCCATGCATACGCCTCTAGCGACTATTATTACAGAGGCGTCTGTACGCAATGCTCTTGCTTCAATTGACAGGAAGACGGACGTGCTGAAGCTAACTGACATTGTTCGTGGAGTTATTTCGGTAAAGACCGAGTCGTCAGTACCAAGCACGAGCATCCCTGAGCCGTCTAGTGGTCGGACCAAAGCTCAATCATGGGCTAACAAACTCAATCTCGGCATAGGCGAATATATCCCTAGAGACCTGATAGTCTGGCCCGTTAACGTCATAGGCAAAGGAAGCAAGGAGTCCACATCGTCACAGATACATGCGGGTAAAGTTACCGAGCGTTGCCCTTCTGGAAATTGCATTAAATCACTCAGTCTACGTGCCGTACACAACTCACTGGCCGTTGTTTCATCCACGAGGAAGGCATTGAAGAAGGCTGCGGGAAGGGATATGACTGTGGTTTACGAGGCGATTGATGAGCTTTTGAATGCTCTCGGGCGCCAGATTAACTCTGCGAAGGCTGAGATGAAGGATGCAAAAAGCGTGGCCTTATCGAGCTTCTCGTTCCGTAACATGCGCGCGAAGGAAAACGCCAAACGTCTACGCCAGGCGGGCGAGCACTTTATCAAAGCTGCTGGTGAACGTTTGCGAAACAAGGGAGAGGAGGTAATGAACATGGCGAGCCAGGTGCGTGAGAGCGCAAAGGCCATCCGCCAAGACGCTATTAATTCGCGTCAGTCAAGGCGTATGCGCCGAAAAGAAAGACAGCGGCTACGAAATGATCGGTCTGGAGCAAAGGATGGGAATTGGAAAGGGAGACAGGGACGGGCGCAGAAGAAGCACGACCGGGGCTTGCGACGACAGCAGCGCCGACAGCAGCACTCAAGCGAGTGACTTAGCTGAGATTTCCACATGAACGATCTGGCGGGACATTCTTTGTGCTCGGCAATTTTTTTGTTTTGCTGGCTTCTGGCGTTGGCTGTTTGATCGTGGCTGTATGCATTGGACGTTGTGCATGTGTTTCAGCTTCTGAACGTTGGCTTTCCCGGGCTGCGTTCAGTTCAGTGTTGTAATATTAATAAGTTGTAAATGTATAGGTTGATGTATAAGATAACTAAATGCAGAACAATAACCCAGCTCAAGTTCTTTTACACCCTCGTCTTCCGAATGTGGGAAGGTCTGCCGATCGCGAGTTGTGACAAGGTTTGCTTCCGTCTCTAATAACTTCAGGTCACAGAAAGGGTGATGCCGTATTTGAAACGAAAGAGCATCTCCCGCGGCCTGTCTCCGCACCTTATCTCCACAACCATGATGGAATCGCCACAGCCCTTCGTGTATTTATCAAGGCGCATCGGCGCGACATAATCGCGCGTACTGGGGTCACTCTGTTTACCAGGCATACATGCTCACCGTGATTCGCGAAATCTGTCCGAGACTCGCGTCAACCGCGCGTGGCGGTTACGCGAGGAACGCATGTTCGGTGCCTATCTTTTAAGTGCGAAAAACAGTTTCCGGGATGACGGGAGGAGTTCCGACGTGATAAACAAGGAGTATAATTCCCTGACTGATTCTGGACACGGAGAACCGGGTAAATTGGCATGTTCTTCCTCTGAATCGTTATATTCAATCGATTGACGACAAGAAGCATGGCCCTGTGATCGAGGACAAAGTTAATGTTCATTTGCAGGGGCAAGTTTACGCGCGACGGAATTAAAAGAGTGAGAGTGACGGCAGCGGGCCATTCAAGGCTCGAAGCACAGATGCGGGATGCACAGACGGCTTCATCGACTCAACTTCTCATGAGACGGCGGTGGATCTCCCTGTATCTGACTTTATTGCAGTTTGCCCACGAACAGTGACATGGCCATGTATGGAAACCATTTAGAAGCACACGTTGGCGGTGATCATCAAATGACCGACTCCGGAGTGAGCGGGGCCTTAGGCCAGGTGAGAGGCGATCAGTAGGTCCTGTTCCGAAAGTCTCTTCCAGATCTAGTCATAACTCTTGCATCCATACATCCTTCCACTTCCCTTCGATCTTCGGCCTTTAATCACTCTCTGACGCACCTGAGTAGGACAAAACGTGACAGCGTATCCGCGAGGGCGTTGTTGCCCTATATAACCCGCTCGGCTGTTTCACTCTCCAAGCCCATCATCTTCAAAATCGCCGCGCCCGCCCCTCTGCCTTCCCTACAGAACATCCCGTCGGTAAAGGTTAGCTGATCCCCCTATGCTGTGTCCCCCGGATTTATCATTGACGACTCCCGCTCACTATCTAGGGTCGTCGTCTATCTAGTCGGCCATTGTTTGTGTCCGGCTTTCCTGTGTTCTCTGCATTCCGGTAAACGTCAACTAAGCAATACGTCTGTTTCTTGTCCACATACACAATCAGGTATGCACTACATTACAAGATTTCGTCATTTCCTCACGGAATGGTTTTGTAGCCTAAACAACCTCACCCCCCTATTTCCTGATCACATCTGCAAAGTAGGTTCTGTGTATATCAGCTGAAGCTATGCATGTACTGACGCCCGCTGTAGGTATCTGCTGCGCTCAACAGGATCAATCAAGACAACCAGTCAGCTTCCATTAATCTCGATCAGAAACCTCGACTAGAGATGGTGCCTCAATGCCGTAACCGCCCGGCTGTGGTTGTGCCCAGCGCCAATACGTATACTTTGTCGGCACGCTCATCCAATACACCTGCCTCTGCCTCTACGTCCATGTCGTTCCGTTACTACCAACCGCCCAAGTCAAAGCGCGTTGAGTCTGAAACCGAGAGCGAATCCAGCGAAGATGAACGCCCACGAGGCTCTCGCAGATCATCCAACACAGCTTCCCAGCAGTCCAAACGGTCAGTTGTAAGTTAATGGTTTGTTCGTATTCTCTAACCTTTGTATAGTGGTGCATGTACACACTGCAAAGGCCTCAAAGTCAAATGTCATTTTGGAGCTGGACAACAATCCTGCCAACGGTGTATCGTCAACAAGCTTCAATGCGTCGTGATTGGTCGCAAGAAACGGCGCGCAGTAGCGTAGGTGCACAATCCATACATTTATTAAATATACTAATGCGAGTATCTTGCGTTGCCCAGTACACATGAGGAACTTCTCCTCAAGTCACATAAGCAAGACATCGAGATTGCAAACCTATTGCACCAATTCGACGAGCTCACCACGGACTACCGCATCAAGTCATGGATCAATAAAGCGTCCAGCAAGACCGGACACTCAGGTCGTTCTCCTGGATCTCAGCACTCGCCAACAAGCTCTGGCTCTTCGAGCCTTGGTAGGGACCAGACGAGCTGGTCATCTCACTACGGGTACGCTGAGTCAGAGTCACCTTGTAGTCCTGACATGAAGATGAGTGTCAACTACTTCCCGTTGCCATCAAGCCACTTCCCGATGTCGCCTGTCGAGAAATACACCGTACAAGAACTACTGGGCTATTTCCCAGATAGTGAGTTAGCTCTTTAAACTCAGATCTCTTCAAATGGACTGATCTGTATCAGATACTGTTTCTCCTTACACCAAGCCGCCAGAGATAGTGGCGCGGGGGGTTATTCATCCCCATGACGTCCACGATCTTTTCGCTATGTGAGTGCTCATGCTCCGCTATACAACTCGATCTCATTCGAATTGGCAAAAAGTTATTTCAAGTTCATCAATGTATGTCCCTAGATATGATGCATCGGTAATCGGAAGAACTACTAACAATCGACCAATAGCCCTACTTCTCACTCCTCGATCCCGTACTTCACACGCCAGAAAGACTTTTTTGGCATTCGCACTTCCTCTTTACCTTAAGTGAGGCCGGTTCATTATTATGCCTACCTACGGAAGACGTTACTCAATGCTTGTCCCTAGTATGCTGTGTTTCGACGAAGTACTCGGCGAAATATGCCCCGATGTGTCCAGTATTCGTTGAGTTCGCTCGTGACCTAGCTGGCAAGACTCTTGTGGATGGAAGGAAGACAATTGACGAATGTCAAGCTTTCCTTATCCAGTCGGCCTATCAATTACCTCGGAAGCGGTTTGAGGATCAACGAACATGGTTAACGATGGGCTTGGCATTTACGCTTGCTGTGGAGCTGAAACTGAATGAGCCCCCCGCCGATGACGGCTTCGAAGACATGGACACGAAAGATTCGATGGGGTGGGAACGCGAGCTTGCTCTTCGGAAACGCATGAACCGCATTCGCACATGGCTTAACTGCTATTGCGTTGATGCAAGTCACGCTGCCCAGTTTGGCAAGCCCGCCATGCTTGAAGTCGAAGATTATATTGCACGGACTTGCAGAGAGTGGTATCTCTCCCCATATAGTCTCTCGATTGACGTGCACCTCGTTGCCCATGTCGAGGTGTGTCGGGTAATACGTCACTTTAGGATTGATGTGGAGGCCCTTGAAACTGAGGAAAAAGAGCACCCGTCGAAACAATCAAGGGTACCGGATGTACTCAAAATCGTTGATACATACCACAGTGAGCTCATGAAGCTTCGAAACGAATGGAGCAACCGATTTGAGGTGCACCCAGGAAGCGATGGTAGGTCTATTCTTTCAGAAGGGCAATATGAATCTTCTAAAAAGTACCTGCCATAGACTACATGTGCGAATATCGAGCACACACATGCCAAATGTACGTCGCGATGCTATTCCCGCTCCCCATGCAACAGTAAAATGACTAATGATTTGCCCTCCATAAGGACAAACGCATTCAATCGCCTTATGGTGCTGGGCTACGGGCTACAACGGGTTGTTTCGGCTCAGAAACATGAAAAGGGAGCGGGTGCATCTAGGGATGACTTCCTTGTTCGACAGGTAAAATTTTCTATTTGACTATTGGACGACGTCTGACTCGGTGTCATTTAAACTAGTGCATTGAAACTGCCAAAGAAGTGATCAGTTGTATGATATACAAGTTGTTCCCGACCGGAATGCTCCGGTACACCTTGGATGTACGTTACCATGTTTCATCTGACCTAATATGGAGGCTTACTCTTCAATATAGGCACATTTGCTTTTCGTCACTTTTGCTGCGGCGCATCTGCTTTCTGTAAGTTCTCCCGTATCATACTATTAAGGTACATCGCTGATATTTATTTGATCTTTTTCGCGACCATCAGCTTCTCAGGCCAGAAATGTCTGTTCTTTTACGACCGGGCGATATCGAGGATATCGACCGCCTTGTTCATGGACTCGTTGATTGCTTGCGGTCCAAGGAGGTCTCGGAAGACGATCACGGACGCCATGCCCCGTTCCATTACGCTCGCTACCTGACGAAGCAACTTAAGATATTCTCCGCTCTTTTACCGCGTCACAATCGTCAGAACCGGCGGGTCTCGACTGGACATGGGAATAGCGCCTCTCAGAGCTTCGCTCATCGGTCGGATTCTGTCGCCGTCCCTGGTTCGTCCACATGGGCGGGACCGGTATCCGAGACGATGTTCCAAAACAATAGGCTTTCCGTGGACACCGGACTGGGGCACGAGTCATTCCAAGCAGACCTTCACGGCGTCAATCGGACGTTCCCAGATGAATTGAGCGGCTACCCTGTCGACTTTTCACTGATCAACTTCATGCAAACGGTGAACGAGCCGCAGTTTACGAAAAGTACGCCACCACCAGGAGAAGTAGAAGATGGAAGCCGGTGGTGGCAGCACATGTACCCTGTCAGCAATCAGACGTCATGGCCGATGGCGGTGGAAAACCATACGATGCAGGCCGGCCAGAGGTAGGACCTTCGGGCTGAACGATAAGGTGCCTTTGTCCGTGTCTCCCGTGTCACTTTACTTCGACTGCATCCGTGTGGATTGCGTGCCGTGCTGATCTCATAATCACGGTACTTTCTTTTGTTTGTTCCTCTTCTTCCTCAAAGCGCAGAAGGGTGCAATCGCATGCTCCCCGCGCTGCTTATGTACGTCATGCATACATGATACCATTGTCACGAGTATGAACTTGGGTTTCTGTTGCTCTTTTCGAATTTGCGGATATTGTTCGGTTATATCAGATTGCTCTCTTCACATGCTAATGTATTGTAGTTTATGAGTTGATTATCTGTATCTAATGATGATGATTGAGGATGACAAACCTGAACGGAACAGCATTTCGGGTTCCATAGGGGATACTACTCTGGTATATGCGAGGGAGAATCACAGTGGTTTCTATCATTGCCGTTGATGTCGTCGAGGTGGGCATGATCGGCAACGAAATCAAATGCTAATCCTGAGCGCATCTCTTTGTTGTCGGATGTCCAGGAACCTAAGCATAATTTTGTGTGTGCCTATACATACTTATACCTTGCTTTGTTGCTCACTGCGAGGAGTTATGGTTTCCGTTGGTTCCGCTAATGTGATGCTTAGTAAGCAACGCATTAGCCGATTTCTGATTTGCAAACTTGGCACTCTGATTCTTTGTTCAGGCATGCTTTTGATGCCGTGACTGTATTTCGCCGAATTGACTCCATTAATACAGACCACGTTGCACGTTGCTGCCGCGCACAACAGACAGCCCTCTTCGAAGCCACTCCTGCTCTGCTAATGCGCTTCTCCTTCAAACGCCCATCATGGAGGTCCCTCCTCTTCTCAGGCTCCTGATATTGCTCTATCTATTCAATCTTACTGGCTCTCCTTTCTTGGCTGTTGTTGATGCTCGGCAACAATGTAGACTACAAGCTCCTCAAGATCAGGCTGAGTTTGCCTCGCCGAATGACCCGTTTCCGTCTCCTGGCTCAAATGGTACCAATAACGGGACAAGCTCCAATGGCACCACTACAAACCCCGCTATCACACCATTTGCATATGGCACGGACAAGATCCGAGGAGTAAACTTGTGAGTATCAAACATGAAGAGCATTAGCTCTTCTTCTTTATCCCGTTTACCCGCTTGATTCGTGCTGAAGCTAGCTATAAACAGAGGAGGATGGTTCGTTCTTGAGGTTAGACGCTGGTTTGGAATTTGTTGAACTTGCTTGTGTGGGGAAAAACGTGCCTGACTGCTGTGTTTGATTTTATTTTTTCGCAACATTTGTTACAGCCATGGATAACCCCTAGTATATTCGAGAACACGGGGAACGATGACATAATTGACGAATTCACCTTCGGGCAGCACCTGAACTCAAGTTATGCCCAGCAGGTTCTTCAGCAGCATTGGAACACCTGGATAACTGAGGATGACTTCAAAGCAATCAGAGCAGCTGGTCTCAATCATGTTCGGTCAGTAGACCCATGTATAACAGTCAAATTCATACTTTCTTCATTTCGGGCACTAAAGTAGACAGCTAACTCGAAACACCTTTTCGCCACAGAATACCTCTTGGGTATTGGTCCGTTCCGATGGACGATAACGAGTCGGTCTCGCCCTATATAGCAGGTGCATGGCCTTATTTCCTTCGAGCGCTTAACTGGGCAAAAAGCAATTCTCTGAACGTAATTGTGGATCTACACGGAGCGCCCGGTTCACAGGTAAAGCGTCTGCAATTCATTACTGGCGCCTGTAAGAATTAACAGGATGGTCAATTGCTTCGTAGAATGGTTATGACAACTCTGGACAGCGCACGAACAACCCTGTTTGGGCAACCGGCGATGGAAACGTAAACCGAACAATAGAAATTCTTTCTTTCATTGCGGAAAAAGCTGGTGGGATGATAGATGTTCTTGAGCTTCTCAATGAAGCTGCTGGGTTTATTAGCAGCGAATGGGCAACGACGATCCGGCAATTTTGGCAAGATGGGTACAATGCCGTTCGTCAGGCAGCAGGGTCCGGCATGAAAATCATGATAGGAGATGCCTTCCTCACGGTGCAGAACTGGGAGAACTTCTTGACATATCCCTCGTCTCAGGGGGTCATGATGGATATCGTGAGTGTACCCCCTGATTTCATTTTGAGCTGGAAATATCTCAGTATAAGCACCCTACTTTTTAAAGCATGAATACCAAATATTCAGTGTCGAAGAGCTGCAGAGGTCAAATGACGAACATATAGACGTAATGTTATCCACAATTTCCTCGGGTGGATTGTAAACTCACATTGGACTTTATCCGCCAACCTTGTTCACATGCATGGTCGTTCAGTTCGCGTGTTCACTTATCCCAGGTCTTGCGGACTATGACCAAAATGACTTGTGGACTATCGTCGGAGAATGGTCAACGGCAAGTACAGACTGCGCACAGTGGCTAAACGGCAGGGGAATCGGCTCTCGGTGGGACGGTACCTACCCAGGTTCAGGCACACCCACGCTGGGCTCGTGTGCTGGCTTAACAGGTAACTCTGCGAACTTCTCTAGTGACTTCAAGTCGTATCTCCGCAAGTGCGTCCTTGCTTGTGTACACGTGTTTTCTCACAACGATAGAGTCATCTAACCTATACTGATTTACAGATATTGGGAAGTTCAAGTGGACATTGGAGAATCTGTCTCGGGATGGATATATTGGACTTGGAAGGTACGTTCCGCAGTACAAACCCTTTCTTTCGGTTCTTGTCATAAGCACCATAGACACGCTGTTTATTTCTTCGGAGTACTGATCGCACAATTACTCACATGTATTATTCATTCGCTTTCTAGACTGAGAGTGCTGACGAATGGAGCTATCAGAAGGGTCTTGAGGGAGGTTGGATCCCGCAAGATCCGACTGAAAGGCTCTATCCAGGACTATGCAACAACACGAGTGGATAATCATTAGATTTCTTGATATACACGACACACCAAAGACAGGACTCACGCTAGAACCACAACGCTGCTTATTATACATACACACTTGTACGACACCGAGGAGGAGCACTAATACTGTTGTAGTACATAATATATTAGCAAACCTTTCTTGTTTTAGGGATCTGGAGCTGGATCTGAGCACACGGTGGGATGCGGGTCTCTGGCCTAATTTCTGGTCCTTGGTGTTTCGGCAATGCTCGACTCTTCTTTGATGAAGGCGATACCGTTGATGAATTAGATACACACGTACGTCCCGTCAAAAAAATTACAAATTCAGGTCCGCTAGTGCAATGTACTGTATGTATGCGTGTACAGTTGGTTCCGAGGGAGGAAGCCTCGAAGGCGAAGACGCTGACTACGGAGAAGCGTAAATCGGGAGAACATTCCAGCATCCCACATTCCCGAGCACAGGAACCACTGGCATGTGTATGGGCAGGGACGGACGAAGGACGAACCAGTAGAAAAGGATGCCACAATCAGCAATTACCGACGCATCTAGCGTGCTGGGTGTGCATGCATGTATGTATTCGTCAGCCTTCAGTCTTGTTTTTGCTTCCGCGGGTAATCTCGAGTGGCCACGCGTTCAGTGCACATTAGTACTAGTTACTTACGCTATTCAGTTTGTATTGTGTCGCTTGTAATTGTATTGGTACGAATGAGAAAGTGGTCTGACACAACACGGCACACAGAATGTGCGTTGCCAAGCTGAAATGTATAAGGTAAAGTAAGGAAAGTTAAATAAATGAAGTGAGTGTTGAAAGACGGTCCGATCCGCGAGTCCGATCAAATCATGTCGACGTAGGACCTCCTTCTCAGGGTCTAGGGCCGATAGAAATTAGAATAGAGTTGCGGTAGCAGTCTTTAGAAGGTACGGCGAGATAAGGCCCAGAAATACGTGTTCACACTACTACGTCAGACCGAGTGCGAGCTGCGTGGACGAAGAGTACTAGTGAGCCAAACAATATGGTACCAACCAGAAGCGGAAGAACCCGTTGAATCACTTGTGTCTCTGGGTGTTGGCCAACTTGGATGTGAGTTGCCGAATAATAATGGCGTACGCCAGTCTACATCCAATTCATACCTTTCAATTCTCGTCGACCCTTAAAATTTGCCGTTAAGTTGTACAACGCGTGGCCGACTCGGACAAGTATTCTAGACCGCAAACTCGCGGGTGTCTTGTGCGTCACTAATCAAAGCGAAGCTCTGGAGCCCTGAGGCGGAGATTCAGGAAATTCGGAGAACGGGTAACCGGACACGGGACGGTGCCTACGGGTCCGGAGAAAATACAGCATAAGAACATGACTTTGACATCTGTTATCTATTTATCTTTGTAATATTTCCCATCCATGTGTTTCGGGCACTCGCGGGCCTTGCGCGAAACGAGGAAAGAAATCTCAGAGTGACTGTATAACTGAATTAATTGAAACGGATATATGGATACAGAACCTGGGTGTTTCGGGTTTTGAAAATTCGGAATAGTGATAGCGTAATCGAAGGTTATGTCTCCACCATCTTGGCCCGTACACCATTACGAAAACATAATAATTAAAAGAACACAAGGATGGCCGGAAGAAGTATGGTGAAGGTGAGAGAGGAGAGAGGAGGAGGGAACCCCGCTTCAACCTCCGACCGCATTTCATCTCCGCAATCTCTTTCCGGTCCTCGAGTTTGATCGGAAGAGTCGGTCGGAGTCCCATCCCATTCAAGATTCAGGAAGAAGCTCACTATTTGCGAAGAAGGTGAAACGTTTCATCCGTAGTAATATTAGTAGCTACACCACATCACCATATTGCACGTCGCACCGCATGCCGCTCCTAAGATCCAGAAGAAGAAACACGATCACTTCGCACATACGAGTATACTTAGGAGAGATGGGATTCTTACTCAAACCAAAGAAGGAACACACTTGCTTCTTGCTTCTTCTTTCTTCCTGGGGGTGCTTCGACTTCTGTTAAGAAAACAGGAGCTCCTCTCGCACTTAGCAGCTAGGCTAAAACATTACCGCACAATCCGATTCGTGATTCGCGCCGAGCCATCCATCTAAAATAAACCTTCTCACTCGATTACGCATTCAAAGAATCAAACGACTGCCATAGAGCGCAGTGCAGTACAGTTCTTCACAATCTGTTTACGTTGTGCCTGGGCGTCTAAATTAAAGTCCTACTGCATGCACATGCGCTAGTCACTCAATGCAATGAACTTGAATGAAGTGAGATGCTGCTGTGCTCCTAGTACTAGTACAAGTAAGTAAGATTTCAAGAAGTTATTAGTATTGATAGCGATGTTACTCTTTTTGCTGAGAGCGGCGAACTGGCGTGCGCGTGTTATGTTCCTTTCCTTGGTTGTTTACATTGTTGCATCACATGCATACACATGACATGATGACTTCTAAAGGAGTCTTGGGGTCGATGCCAAAGCGTCTTACCAAACCCTCGCACCTTCTGAGATTACTATTTGTTATACGGATCAATCGGTACGGAGGGAGAAAGAGGGCCCTCGGTAAGGTAAGACGAGCATTGGAAATTCGGAAATGAAATGAAAGGCGAAACAAGACGAGACGAGATCAATGCACAGACGTGCCACGCTCGTAAGCTGTAACCAACGAAAGTGCCATGACTCAGGAAAAGCCTCAGGCTGACATATCACGAACACCACACACCGAGAAAGATAACACCACTACCACTGCTATTGTAATAGTGGCGTCTATACTACTATAGAACCTATACCGTATTTACCGTAAGCATCGGGATAAACAAAAAAAGTCACCTCATCCCCCATCCAGCGAACCCCCCCCCCACCCCCCCCCCCACCCACACACACGATAGATAGATCGCACATCGGTCGATCTGTCAGATCAACTACGTTACACTAGTTGTAAACTCCTAGGTGATTAACCCTTTAACTCCGAATTTACCTTAGCGTACCCACTCTCGATCTGACGTCCCAAATCTCTCTCTCAGATCCCCGCATATTATGATGATTATGATATTGTTGATATTATTGATATTATTACTGATAAAGTATCTACTTCGAAATAATTAGCAATACACCTCTCCTCACAACCTCGCAACATCCCGCTAATTTCTTTCCGGGGCCGCACTGTCCTCTCAATAATATTAATGGGCAATTAGTTGCTACGCGGGAGTATCGACGCCCAGCTATTAGCCAAGTGCCCAGATCTTTGCAAAAAACGACCCTTGCAAATCTTCCATGCGATGATTATTAAATTAACGGGCAAAGGAAAGTTGCTCAGTCGATCCTAGACACACAGACACTTACATAAATCCCCACTTAAGCGCCGAATCAACGTATCAAACGAGCCACTCTCAGAATCTCACTGCCACCCGAGTTTTTCCGCACAGACACCATAACCCACAGAAAAGAATCTGAATATATCAAGCGTTCCAAGAATACACGAAAAACTTCGTACAACCAGTACCGCATATAAATCTAAACAGAAAAGTTAAAATCAAACAGGATCACCAAGTTACATCGCCGTCTCTGCCAAGAACAGGAAAAGTCAAAGAGAATAATAAATGGTATAGGGCAGGAAAGCGGGAAGCCACAATAAAGCGGTTTAAAGAGAATAGAGAATACAATCCACAGATCACATCATCAGAGCGGGTCGCGCACGCGTCGTATTCATGTTTCGTAGATGCATTCTGTGCAATTCATGCGGGATAAACTGAATAACGGAGAAAGAAGAAGGAACGGAGGAGGAAGGGAACCAGATCCAGAAGCACAAAGAAGACCGATGCGCAGTATCATAGGGATATCTTTATTGACAGCGGAAAAAGGCAATATTAACCGAAGGAACCGGGAAAAATCGTACGCTCGATAGAAGGAAGCATAAATAAAGGGGACGGCGTAAAGGTGGTCGTGTCTTGCTCATCGCTTCGCAAACACTTTCTTCAACAAGCCTAGAACCTTCGGCACATTCAATTGCACATATTCAAGGTCCAGTAGGTGCTTGTTGTCTTTTTGCTGTAATCACGAGCAACAATTGAATAGGCACAGTAGTCAATAAAAGAGAAAGTTGATCCGCGAATGAATAAGAGCGTACCTTCTCAAGCAGGTCATCTATCTTCAGGTCCATCTCCAAAATAGCTTTATCACGACCCTTGTAATGGAGGGCGATGATAAAGGTTCCTGGTGTCGGGGATGTAATGTTGAAATAGATGTTCGGCCGTCTGCGGGGCGAATAACTACTCAGCACCGTAACCTTAATTCAGACGTAACGCTAAAACAAACCTGTTGTCGGGAACATTACTTTCCACGATGATACCCTCTTTCTCCAACTGTGCATGCGTGAAACGGTAGGGGCCTAGAATGGCTACCTTCGTAGGCTTCTTCTCCTTTCCGCCGACGGTGACGACACCGACACCGGTTGAGGAACCTTTATCCTTCGTAGCGGTGAGCCGGACATTCTGGAGGTACGCCTTGTATTGTTCAAGTTGGGCACGCATGTAATTGTTATGATCGCAAATGGTCTTGTACACGGCTTCAAGCGATCGCATCTCCAACATAACCTTCTCGCGCATGTTTCCAAGGTGCACGAGTTCCGCGGCGACCTCCTCTTCCATCAGCTTATAACCATCCGCGCGTTCTAGAATGTGAAGCTCTTCAAGTTCTCGTAACATCTCCTTTACTTTGATACCACGCCGGACAAGCACGGCATCCTTAGAAGTCGCTGCACGCTCAGCAATGGCTGCGAGATTATATGGCCGCTTATCGGCGTATTGCGGCATTGAACGGATAAGCTGGACAAAGATAGACTTCGCTTCCATGTAAAGCATGTCACTTGACGAGACACTGTCAAGAAGGGCACTCTGAATGTCTTGGATCGGCGTCTCCCAACGACTGTAGAGCTGGAGCTCAATTGTCCGATTTTCCTTACGAGGAACCTGTGACGGAGCAGCTCCGAGCTCGTCTGTTAAGATGCGAAGATGCTGCTTGTCATTTGGCGACTACGAATAAGGGTTAGCACGATCTTGCCATCGGAACCTGTTATGATGAGAACCCACCAAGGTGTCAATGTGCTGGAGAAGTAAAGAATGAGTATTGTAAAGCTCATTGAGGGTAATATGGATCATGAGATCCTTCTTTGACAGCGCCATGTATTGGTCCATCTGTGGAGCCGACGATTAGTCTAAGAACGGTACATGGTCATACAGGGAATTAATCACCTCAAGTGTATCATAGAAATCCCCAACCTCGCATAAGTTGTTCAAAAACTGGTTGATGCGCGCTTTGTTGTTCTCTACAAAGGGATTTAGCTGGCTCATGTATGCTTCCTTCGCATACGATGGCTTATTCGCGAGGTTCTGGAGCATTTTGGCAATCTAGAGGGGAAAGCATTATTGACAAGACATCTTTACACAAGAAAAGCATACGAACTAGGGTTAATGTTCGCCTCGGATGCTTCGCTGGTACACCCTCCACAAGCATGTATGCTTGAGGAGTCACAATCGCGGGGTTGATGAATCGCAAGAAAAAGAATCCGCCGATCAGAGAACAAATCGCATAATCCGTAGCTTCAGGATATTTTCGCTATTAATGGCGTTAGTAATTTTAGAAAGATGCGCAGCAGGTAACAATGATACCCTCGTCAAACTCCTGATTTGTTTGCATATCCAGCGAATACCGTATGGGACGCTTTCCAAACTGTCAATGATCGTCAGCAAGAAGCTGTTCGCAATCTCCATGAGCATCGTGAGGCGCGGAGCGATGATGGCTTGTACATCAGGGTTAGCCGCCGCTGCCTCTGGTGCCACACCCCGCGGGAGGTTCTCGGGAAGACTGCCAGTTTCCTCCTCGATCTGGTTGATCATCTGCTCGTAGACCTTGAGTGGATTAATCTCGAGGTTTAGGTCTTTGTGCTCAATAAGACTGTTAATGCGCTCGGCGAGCACACTTTTCAGGTAACTCTGACCGGGACCACGCCGGGTGTAGGTCGTCATCATGCGGCTCACGGGCGTATTAGCACGGAGCAAGGAGCCAAATTCGGTGGCAGTCTCGAACTGGGCACTTAGCACGGATTGGAACATCGTCAACAGCAGATGCTCTTCGCGGCTTTCGTATTGATTCCCGTATAGCGTAAACATGACCGTCTGCAACAATGTGTCGATTTCGGAGAGCGAAACGAGACGACATAGCGCGGCGATGTGACGAGGCTCGGACTGGAGGAGGAAGAAAAGGTTGGAATATTGTTGTAATTTACGATCATCCGGATATTGGCCTTCCGTGGGGTCGACTTCTTCCAAGTGGCGTTCCACTTCGTTTTGCTAGATTTTCCTGTTATAGACATGTTTTGGTGATAAGACGCATACGGCGTACCTCATCCAACGCCATTCTGTTCTGAATCAACAACGCGATGCGTGAATCCAGGTAACGTACATCGCGCTCGAGCACGAAATTCCTCTTGGACTGCGCAGAGATGCGTGCTTTGAGATCACGCAGGCGCTTTTGTGCTGCATACGACCAAGTAAATACGGTGAGCGATTTCACGACAAACAAGCGCCACGCAAGATAGCAGCGAAAATGCAAGTCCACTCACCCTTTGCCAACTCATCCTGCAGCTCTATATCCTGTTCAGCAGCCATGCTGAACAGGTGGGTGACGCTGTAGCGGTTGGTGTTCCTGTTGGTAAGCCGCCTGGTGGACATGGTGCCTGGCGAGGTGGGTTGGTCGTAGTAGGTCGACATGATGAAGATATGCTCTTCGCGGTGGTGAAAAGGGATGGGAGAGGAGTGGCCTTGTGGCTGGAAGAGAGTCGGATGGATGGCTGCGAGTGCTGTGCAGTCTGAAGTTGCGCAGAGGGTGTGTGTGTGATGGCAAAGTTGGCGTCAAGAGAACTAAACTAGCCAGCACTGCTGGGGCCGAGGTGTACAAAGTGGACGAAGAAAACGAAGGCGACGACGACGATCAGAAGGAAGAGGAAGACGTGGCAGAAAAGAGGCCTCAGCAGGGCAGACGACGGACGAAGTTGTGGTGGTCAATGTAGCGCTGAGCTCGCTGTTGCTAACTCCCACTTTGAGTTGCTATCCGCATTCGGCACCTGTTTGGGTAATATTCCGGCGCTCCATCCCAAAATGTATTTTTCCAATTTTCGCTAGGCCCACTACTGCATTATTCGACTCAACAGAAAAGCTACAATAAATGCTCAAGAATTAACCTTCGCCCACAGGACACAGCGAACGATTCGGGATCGTCGTGCGCATACAGACGACTAAAATTGTTTCATGTCATGTTGACTTTGTCGATCAAGGGCGTGTGTTGCCACCCACGTTTCGGTTGTCCACGTCCAGGCCGCGAACTTCGAAGCAACTGAATGCCTGTAAGTGTATACATTTATCAAAGGCACTGGACATGCTCTGCTCCCAAGTATCCACACTATACAAGAATACTATTATACTTAGACTGTCTGCAACTTATGCGCAAAGTTTGTCTCCGTTTGGATTCGATTTCCGCCTGACGTATTACTCTCCAAATGTCGTCATCACCTCAGTGGCTGGTATTTCTTTGCCGTACTCGTCAAAATCTCAACTTTACTCAACTCTCAGGCAAACTTCTACTAGAATGCAATCTGCAATCGATACTCTCAAAGGAAAACATACATATGATCAAAATGACGTGCCGAATCTGTCCGGCAGGGTACGAGCGATTTCTTCGCATCTCACCGGGTGCTGTCTTGAAAACATTTCTTCCACAGACTGCGCTGGTAACGGGTGGCACACAAGGAATTGGCTTCGAGGTTGCCAAGACACTAGCCGTCTCTAAAGCCCGCGTGCTCCTCTTGTCACGCAAAGTGGAAAATGGTACTGCAGCCGTTGAGGCAATTCAAAAAGAGACTTCTGGAGGAGCCGACATTGAATTTGTTGAAATTGACCTCGGTAACCTCAAAAACGTCTGCGAGGTTGCGGATAGGATCAGCGCAAAGGAAGCTCGCTTGGACATCGTGAGTTCCTCCTCTCTATATGCAACGTCGATTTGCCTGACTTAGAGTGGCACTGTAGCTCGTTGCCGACGCTGGGATTGGCGTCAATAAATATGAATTGTCCTCCGATGGCATAGAACATCACTTTAGCGTAAAGTATCCTTCAGCTTTTCAAAGATTTAACACTGAAATATCAAATTAAAGGTCAACAATCTCGGACATATCCTCCTCATAAATCGACTCCTACCCTTAATCCGCAAATCCGCTCAACTCAACGAATCCCCCGCACCACGCATCGTACAGCTCTCTTCCTCCTTGCACAAAACCGCACCTTCATCCGTAGCATTCGAGTCCCTCGAAGAAATCAACGACTCCTCTCTAGGCCCCAACACCCTTTACGCCCGCAGCAAACTCGCCAACATCCTCTTCACCCGCTGGCTCGTCGCTCACGTTCTCGAAGACGGCTCACGTATATACGCACTCGCCACACACCCCGGAGCCGTGCACACTGAACAACAAAATCAACTCAAAGATGCATATGGCGAGACAGTTGGAGGTGCAATGAAAGCGGTTGCGGTACCGTTTATGCGCTCTCCCGACCAGGGAAGCTTGAGTACGCTCTGGGCTGCTACGGATCCTGAGGTCGAACAGAAGGGATTGCATGGAGCGTATGTTACTGATCCAGGAACCGTTGGTGGTGAGACGAAGCAAGCGCAGAACGATATGCTTGCGGATAATTTGTGGACGCTTGCTCAGGGACTTATCAAAGAGAAGGCCGGGGAGGACGCGTTCCTGGACTGGACGGAGGTTAAGGCATGATGAATTGGCGGCGCTTCTATTGTACATTGTATCCTTGGGCACTGGATGACTATTAAGACTGCGTTTCATTTATTAAATAGGCTATATGTATGAATGGTACGGTATGGTATACGGAATTATCACATTAATACCTTCTAATGGGCTTGGATATTTGAGCACGATTGTATGCATGCATACTCAAATTCACGTCGTCTCATTCCAGATGTTAAAGACAATAACATTAGTATATGATATAGAGTAAACAGTAACACATTTCACGCACCTGTATGCACGGAATTAAGCAGTCATTCAGTCGAAACTACCCTCATCCATTCGAAGACCCACTAAACTACACAGCTGATGAGAGACGAAGTGTCTTCATCATGCACACCAGAACAATGTTCCCCGGTAGTATAATGGGCAGGTAGATCTGCAAAAAAAAAAGAAAGAAAGAAAGAAAGAAAGAAAGAAAGAAAGAATAATAATAATTTGGCATCCTGAATGTTACTGAATGTTAGCCCGGATGATATCACAGTCGACAAGGTTGAACGAGGTATCAATTCACATCGGATCCAACTAATCACAATAAGAAAAATGAACTCATATAATTTCCCTTGGGGAAAATCATCACTGTACTCCAACATGTCTCACAATAAGAGATTGTGTAGATCATGGCTTGTACAGACCTACTCCTGAAGCTCAGAGATCGAACAAATACACTTGTCTTTGGGGAGAAGCTCCAAGGCAGCTCACTCTAACTTATCTGAACCCCCCCCCCCCATCAGGTATGTTGTGTGCAAGTAGATGTTGTAAGGTCATTCAACAAATTAAGACCATTGAAATCTCCCTCAGAATGTAAGCAGAAGGCTGGCTTGATCCAACTGGATAGGACTTTCATTTGTTCCATCAGTTGTACCAAGCAACAGCTCTCAAACTTCGTCCTGAAGGGGGTCACAATCGATCGGTTTCGTTGCATACCCTTTGAACCTCTCTGTACAATATTGAGCAGTAGACTGATCTAGTTCAGGATGCTTGAAGCCTGTTGGGCTTTCAGTGCTTAAGGGCTGGATTGCAATGTGTCCAAGGATGAATGAAAGTTTCAAGAGGGCCAAGGGTATGGTGCTTGTCTCCATCTATCGATAGGCTGTGTTTTTATAGCTGACCAATTGTTGATTGACTGTCATTTCGGGCAATCGGCTGCTTATCGGCATGATTGCCTTTAGCGGTCGGGCGGTCCGGTTCGTGTTGCGGTCACGTGGTCGATGCAGTTCAACGCGCTGTTTCTTCGTTTCATTCAACTTGACCTTAACGTCTGTTTCTGCCGCTGCCAGCCGACACATGAGCATGGATCCCTCGTCATCAAGGTCACAAGCAGAACTACTCAAGAAAGAGAGGGAGCAATTTCGCGCACAGATTGCAGCAGATGACGACGACGCGCTTGCGCCTTATGAACGATATGTCAATTGGCTCACCGAACAGGCACGCGTTTCTCCGCAGGGACCATTCGATCTCGAACTTCTTACTGTGTTGGAAGAAGCAGTACGCCCTCGTAAGGACGACCCTGATTACAAGAATGATGTGCGCTATGCGAAGCTGTGGCTTGCTTACGCGCGTCATGTCGAGAAACCAGATATTATCTACGTGTTCTTGCTCAAGAATGAGATTGGCGTAAGAAATGCTCAGCTGTACGAAGACTATTCTATGTCTTTAGAGAGTCAGGATAGGTGCGTACGCTGTATTCTTTTGTAATAGGCTAGCTAGATACTCAGAGGACACGGATAATCCAGGTTTCGAGAAGCCGAGGAAGCATATCGTCTTGGTATTTCACGAAGCAAACGTGGTGCGGACAGGTTGAAAACTCGTTACTGGGAGTTCAAGCAGCGCGTTGAAACAAAGAGCACATTAAAGGCGACCCGAAAGCCACCATACGTCCCTCCTGGCGAGGTCGGTTGGTGTCGTTTCTCCTGCGTGCAGAACGCTACTTATAGACATATAACATAGGGCTCCTCTTTGGGTGCTAAGCTGTATCGGAACCCCTTAAGGAATATATCTAGCAAGCGTGCTCGCACTTCCAATTCCGGGCCAGACGTTGCCGCCGCCGCCGCTCCTGAAAATCCGACGCCATCGCCGAACAAAGTTGAATCAGTAGAAAATAGGAAGTCGGACCCTTACGCATACATGACAGCTGCAATGAATGCCCCGACTGCACCTGGAAAGAAGGTGGAGAAGTACCGCTTTGACATGTCTTTACTGTTTTGCGACGGCCAAGAATTCTCCATTCAAGAAGCGCGAGCTGCTTCTCTTGGTCTACTCGGGAAGAAATGGGGCGCGCCACCTGCATCGGAGCTAGGTCCTCCTAAACCTGCTTCTACTAAGCAAGCTACCGTCAGTTTGAAAGACGAAGGTGGTAGTCGACCGGCAACTAAAACGAATCATCTGCGCGTGAACACAAACATGACAGCGCAACTAGCTGACGGACCGACAGTGACACTCAACACGAAAGAGGCTCTGAAAGATGTGTTTGGAATGTATAACTCGCCGGATCGGACGATGAAAACGACAAACCTTGCTGGGAGCAAGCACGCGCCAGTCACTAAGCTTGATGCTCAAGCTGCGGCTCAATCCCGAAATGCCTTGAAGAAGATAACGGAGGTGGGAAATGAGAACGAACAAAGAAATGCTCGTAAGTGTATCTGTTTTTCTATCATAATATGACGAAAACTGACCAACGCGTAGCTTTCCGGCCCTTTGTTGATAACGAGAACAAGAAGGAGAATGCAGCTCCTGCACCTGCAAAGGTAAGATTAGCACAAAAACTTCTCAGACTTGTAATAATATGCTTCCCTAGTTTAAACCGTTCGTGGACGAGAACCTCAATAACAAGACTCCTCATGTCACGCCTAAACCGCGCAAGGGTCTTGCCGTCAAGGAAATTCCTGTACAGACGCCAGTCAATAAGCTGAGGGAGCAGTCTGAGGATGAGGATAGCGTTGACGAGCGCGACACTGAAGAACTGCAACCCCGTAACGCATTCGGTAGGGTGTTCACGCCTGTCAACCAAACTGAGAAGACCAGACCAGCACTTCAACCAAAGGTACTACAAGAGCGGCCGTCCGTTTTCCGCGACTCTCAGCAGAGTAATGGACAGACACATGGTGTGCTTGGTTCAAAAGTATTTAGTCGTCCAGCAGAAGCTCGGCCACTCTCACAACCTCAAGCCTTTAGTACACCAGGAAATTCCCAGGAAAATGGACCAAATGGGTCTGCTTTCCAACGGAGTACTTCTGCTCCCCAGCGATTCGCGTTTACGCCTGTTTCTCGTGACCGACAAGTACAGGCATTTACACCTCGTCGTACTCCATTGCAACCCGTCGAACCAGAGCCAGAGCCAGAATCCGAATACGAGCCCGAACACGAGCCCGAAGCTGAACTAGAACCTGAACCCGAGCTCGAGGAAGAGATCGTCGAAGAAATCGAGGACTATGGCGAAGATTTCGAGTCTGATTCTCCCGCAAGTGAGGTTCTACAGGAGGACGAGGAAGTTGGATACTACGACGAGGAGGATTACCAGTCGATGCCCATGGGTGGAAGGCTTGGCCATGTCGACGTTATGACACCTATCGCTGAACGGACTTTTGAATGCACTGTAACGTCGCGAACGATGCTCGGGACGCCTGGTGATGCGAATGGCTCAGTCCTAGATAGAGGTCTTCCGAACCACGGCAAAGACGCTGCCTTAGCTGCCGAGAGGCTGGCCCAAGAGCTCAGAGAAGAAGAGGAGAGAGCAAGGGCAAGAGAGGCAGATGTTGACATGGAAGATGTCGTCAACATTGAAGACGATGAAAGCTCCGAAGTCGACGTAGAAACGGAAGAAGACGAACTCGTCGAGCGGACCGGAACCTTGTCGCTTGCAGATGCGATAGCTGTCGCATCGTCATTCAAGCCGCCGAATCCTTGCAATCCATCCGATCCACATATTCTAAACACATTAATCTCACTCATTCCGCAAGAGCCCGAGTTCCACGATTTAAGAACAGAAGTATCAGGTCAATTCGACAGCTTGCAGAAATTCGCGTCGAAGCAGGGTCGTCGTGGAAGCAGTCGGTCGTCGTCATCTCGAACGTCCGATAGCGCGGATTTTTTCCGAATACAGCTACCCGATCGAGCATTCAAAGTCTTGGATAAGCTCGGTGAAGGTGGCTTTGGTGCAGTGTTCAGGGCGAAAGTTATCCGAAGCATTGAAGACGAAGACGGTGATGATATGGATTCCGATGACGAGGACTCCGATGACGAGGATGTTAGCCGCTTTGCCTTGAAAGTTGTCAAGCCACGAAACATATGGGAATACCACATCCTTCGTCGCATACACAGTGTTCTACCGGCTCATTGCAGGCAATCCGTCATCACTCCACACGCTTTATTTGCCTACCAGGACGAAAGTTTCCTCATCCTGGATCTATGTACCCAAGGAACTCTCTTAGACGTAGTGAACCGCGCAGGTGAGGCAGGCATCTTACACCAAGGTGCATGTCTCGACGAACTACTCGTCATGTTCTTCACGATCGAATTAATCAAGTTCGTCGAGAGCATGCACAGTATCGGATTCATTCACGGGGATCTCAAGATCGATAATTGTCTTCTGCGTCTCGAAGACGTACCTGGTGGCACGAACGCGTGGTCGGGGATGTACCAGTCGACAGGAGAGGGTGGTTGGAAGTATAAGGGTATAAAGATGATTGACTTTGGACGTACGATCGATACGAGGATGTATCCAGCCGGACAACAGTTTATAGCGGATTGGGAGACAGACGTACGCGATTGTCCCGCGATGCGAGAGAATCGATCGTGGACGTACGAGACCGACTATTTCGGTCTCGCAGGAATCGTCTACTGTATGCTGTTCGGAAAATACTTCGACAACGGGACTGTCGTACCCGATTCTGATGACGACAGTAAATCGGAAACGAGACGATACAAACTCGCAACCCAGTTTAAACGATATTGGCAAACGGAAATATGGACTCGCTTGTTCGATCTTTTGCTAAACCCGACGCTTGCGAGACCCGATCGGTCGCTTCCTTTGGTTCCCGAGCTGACTGAGACGAGGGAGGAGATGGAAACGTGGCTTTCGAGCAACTGTAACAGAAGTTCGAACACCCTGAAAGGACTTCTGAAGAAAGTAGAGCGATCTGTATTGTCTTGTTCAAGATGATTCCGTTTATTCCTCTTCTTTCCTTTGTTCACTCCGTAAATCGTGTTGTATTGTCCGGGATTTAGAGAACGTACCACTACATAATATTCATCGCTCATTTTTCATATTTATCAGCTTGGTGCAGAATTTCTGAATTGTATTGCTGTAGTACACATGCCTTGAATGGGCAATATGCGTGTCAAAAATCTCATTTGAGGAGCATCTCGCAACTTGCCTGTCTTCACGTTTCCTTCACAGCACAACCGTTCAAGTTTTTCGCACAACCAGTCGATACGATGTATTTAACCGAAGAACCTACTCCATTCATAACAACAACCAATGTAATTCACAACAATGCATACAGTGTAGAGGCTAGCATACACGTGTTTCACCAAGTCCGCAGATAGTGGCGGACGAAACTCGACCACTGACAAATTCCCCACCTGCAACAAACTGGCGCCTGGCTTTTAGAGAATTTTCACGCGTTTCGATGGCAATGTACTAAGTAGATTTGAAAAAGCAAGATTAGTTTGTCCAAGAATATCTGATCTGTGACATGAACCCACTGGCGTCCGAGGTAGAAACGGAGAGGCACTCGTAAGGAATGTCAAAAGACACAGGGTAACAATGGCAAGAGTGTGATGAAACATGATTGCTGCCATGGGAGACCAGTCAGTAACAGAATGCCAAACGTAATTGTGAACAAAAAACAAACTGCAAAATGGAGCTCAACTCTAGCTGGGAAGTAAGAAGATGAGGCAGAGAGTGTAAAAACTGTGCTTTTTTAACAGTTGCTGTGGCTGTAAATGCCCCCTTCCCCCCATCTTCCTCATCTTTGTGTTAGAAAGATCTGTTAGAAGTTCTATTATGAGATGATTAGTTCATCAACAGACAAACCATGAGACAATGACTTCATAATGTCTCAGTTAGAATACATACAATATAAGGACGAGAGACACTGAGCAGTCAATCATCACCTCACTGTTAGGACACAAACATTTATCAGTATATATAGTGTGGACCAGGTGTCAAGCCAAGCTTGACATTGCACCCTTTTGGTGAAGAGGTTCTATGTATGGTCCACTATATATGGTAATCCCTCACACTCACCCCTTGTCTATGCATGCCCCCCTTAAGTTTTCCCTCTCAACAGGTTATGAGCCTTGAGCTCCCTGCATACACACATCCACTGTACACTCTAAACTCTTTACTCACATACATTTGCACACATTTGCATCATGGTTCCCTCACATATGGATACACACTGTAAACCAGCTAATGTACTTAAATACTTTGGTCAAAACATCACAATGCTTAAGACCAAAGTGAACTACAAGATGTGGTACTACTGTATTGTTTCTAGTGTTACAGCTACATGCTTTAAACACTTACTAAAGGATGAACCACAGAACAAAGCTGAGAGGGAGATGGCTAAGGCTATTCATGCATGCATAGTTAATAACATTCATCACAAAAAAGTCACAACACTTGTATTAGATTATAACCAGGTATATTTTATACTTTTTGTAAATTTTGTTAAAGCAATTATATTCTTCATAGGGGTTTTCACAAGTTAATTATAATTTAATACAAGTATAATGAGAATCTAGAACAATTATTGAAATTACTGATATTAATTATAATTGTACATATTGTCAAGATATATAAGTGATTATAACATACCTCCCAAAATAATAATGTTAAAATATACTTATTATTTTTTGACAGTATAGTATGGTCTTACAATATATACAAATCATTACAAGCATTTGGATAGCTTGCTTTTGTTTTGTATACAGTTTTGTATTGAATAATTAATAAAATGTAATTATATTTAATTATTTAATACAAAAAGATAGTGAATATTATATTATTTCTACGGTCCCAATCCCCGCATCACTAGCAGCCTCTGCCCTGTTCTTCTGCAAGCAGAATTCGCGTCGGTAAAGGATTAACGCGTTCTTGGGCTGTACAAAGTAGTCTTCATCACCATGCCTTAGTCGTCGCTCAGTCCCTGCAAGTTGAATTGCAAGGTCGAGCAGGTTTTGGAGGTTGAGGCTGTGCCTGTGAAACAGACTTGGAGTGATTTAGCGAGTGACAATAAGAAAGAAAAGATGGACGCACGGCGATGGTGTGCAGCGAGTGTGAGTAGCGCATGCAGGTTGAGATCCGGAGTGTTGAACGAGTTGATTCAGACTGCAGACGAAACTGTGTCTGTGTGCGTGCGCTCTATAGTTTATCTACAGTGTCTGAAAGGAGGTGCAGTAAACTGAGTTGTCAATTGCAAGGTGTATCTCTAGGACGTTCCGGCTCGAAAGGCGAAGGTAAAGTGGAAGGCGGACAGACTCGGCTGAGAGGGGAGTGGAGGGTCACTGCTTCCGTTCGAAATGGTGTCATGCACGGTACTGGGGAATATAAATGCACACGGCGTAGGTCCATCAAGGGTGATGTCAAACATAGGATGGTGGGTGGGGTAGGAGAGTGCGCGGGGGGCCGGAGAGAGGATTGCGCCTGAGGAGTGGTCAGACATGGACATTGTCGCAAGCGCGTACTCACCGATTGTTGCTTGCGTTGCTGAGCGGGAAGGAGTACACGAATGCATGGAATTACTGAAAAAGTCGTTCGACACTGGTCAACAATGCAGATGCGCGAATGCGAATGCAAAAAGGAAGGTGAACGTAATAAAAGGAGGGCAACGAAGGAGAGGCAACGCAAGAGGCAAAGTGAGGAGTGGAAGGGATGGAAGGAAGACAAAAAGTTGGGAGGAGAGGGTGAGCAACTATTGTGCGAGTTATTATGAGGTGGACTAGCTGCTTACGCTTTACGCTGAAGGACGGCGAAGCCAGCTGGGTCGTGTCGTCACAGGATCTGAGGCTCAGCACAAGCATCGCAGTGGCAGATTAGAGAGATGAATGCAGTGATGTTTATTGTCTAGGTGGTTGCAGGCAGTGTGCCTGCTGGAGGATGCTTGTAGGCAGGAGACTGGGCTGGAGAGAACAAAAGCGACGCATAGTGTTGGGGAAAGAGGGTTGGGGGAGATGGTGGAGGTAGGAGGAAAAGGAGTGACGAGTGTAAGTGCGTCATTAGCCCTGCTCAATTCTTGTATCTGACGAATATTTACCTCGGCAGAAGGAATGTTAGGGAGGGTAGATCTAGGGTCTACTTCCATTTTGAGTAGGATCTCCGTGCGTGCCTTAGAAACAGCAGACACACTTCGAGGAGGTGTATTTCGTGTATTTTGCACGTCGGAGAATGAAACTAAGAGAACGGCTGGTCCGGCAGCCTTACATAGATCTAAGACATGAGTGTAGGTATAGATAATTGTTAGAATAATTGAGACACACATGAAAACATGCTCTGCTACCACCATCTAGCCAAGTTACAGCATATTCTGAAAATATTTGGTCTACTTGTCCTGTTAGATGCTGAAACTGATGAAGAGGCTTGGGAAGGCCTTATTTTCATTTTAATTGCATATCAACTTCGACCACGAAGTGGGCCAAGAGGCCCATATACAGCTGTCAAATCTGATGATTACATGTATAAACTGTTACACCATTATTCTACTAGGTGGTTTAAGTCTCATCTCAGGTATGTAGTTAACATATAAAATATTGGTCTGTAGGCTCCATGTCGACAGTGAGACACAAGAAAATAGAGCAGAAATGTGCATTTTTCTTCAAAATCTCTATATTAGGTCTGCTTACTCTATTTACACTTTTGATTGTCCGATGGAATGATGGATCTGCGCTACTTAAGGTGCTCATTTCTTAGCTGTATTTCTCTCCCTGTATTTACCGGTTTCTACTCTCTTCCGACTCCCGGTGACGTGCCGGGAAACAAAATACAGAGCATCAAAAACAAGAATTGAGCACAGCTATTATATGCTCTCGATCTTCGGTATTCGATTATGTAAGCACTTCGATATAAAGTTTAAAAGCAAAACCAGATTATATTATAAGTCTAACAGACTGATTGTTAACAATATTAATATATATAATTGCATATTATCTTACCAAAAGTACTATAATCAACTTACAAGCATAATACATTACTTTTATAAATATTATAACCAATCAACTACTGTTGTATATTAATTTATATACAATTTTAACATATTATAATAAAAGTTAAGTACTTGTGTCTCACATATAATATTGTAGTAATACTGGTAGTAACATTACTTGCTTCAAAAAACAATTGTAGTATAATACAATTCTTGTATAAGTATTACATTTATATACAGTTGTTACATTTCAATTACAAGCAAAGTATAATTATAATTTTGAATTGTAATTAATATATAAGTACATCATTACATTACATTTGCTATTATTAATTACATTTGTTGCGACTTTTTCGTGATGTTGCTGACACAATATTAGCAAACTATATACACTTTGATACATCTATCCCTCAGTTAATGAAAGCACTTGAAGAACACTTTAACCCCTAGACAGTATGTAAAAAGGCCATTGATGAATCTGTACTGTTTATTTGTAGAGACTATGTAAAACATTTTGGATGTACATTAGACAGACTTGAGGAAGCATATATAACTCTGTCTGCTAACAGTGATCCACCACACAACTCTACATACAAAGTAGCAATATTGCTTGCCACTCCTGAGTAATATACACATATAGTAAATACAATAATACAATCTACTGATGCCCAAAACAAAGGCAAACCAGTTGATGAACATAAGAAAGTTAAACTGAAGTAACTAATCCTTACATTGTAGAATGCTTACAACAATTACTGTGCTAAACAAGTACAAGATTCTAATGATTGGACGAAGAATAATGTACACACTAATACAATGTATAAAGCCAATAAGTGGAGGAAATTCAATCTGCCAAATCTGTTCAATCTGACAAAAGTGAAATGTTTCAATTGTGGAAAAACAGGACATTTCTCTAAGGAATGCTGTAAACCTCCTACTGAAGCTACAAAGCTTACATGTACTAAACATCAAGCTAACATTGTGTATAAAACAAATCAAACTGTAGAAAACACAACAAACACATTTATTATTGAAAACCCAAACAAAAACAATGTTGAATTAAAGGAAGACAACATTGAAATGAACAATAATGCCTACACTCTTATTCCAAGCAACCAGGACAAACAATTCGAACAATACACTTCCTAGGTATGTACCAACGTATTTACAAATACAATCATAGCTAACAAGAAATCCTATATGCAAACAATAGATTTACTCAATTCTAGTACATTAATACATGCTACTCCTTATCTATTTCAATTAACAGATGTACACAACATAACTCCTACAATTGTAACTATTGCAAATAGATCAATGATGACTCTTAATTGAGCTGGATCTATGTGTATCAAAATCCCAAAGAATATACAAGAAAGAAGTGTTATAACATTACAAAACATTTATTACTATCTACAAATAAACTTTTCCCTCATAAGTCAAGCACTACTATGTAGGGAAGGTTATTCTTTTATGTTTACAAATGATAATTGTACTATAACATCACTATGTAATGAATACATTAGACATATACAATTGAGAAATAACTTGTATATTTTGTACAATAATCATTTGTTAAAAACAATGAACAAACTATCTATTTATGATATACATAAATGCCTCAGACATATAAGTTACAATTATATTAAACAATTATTAAAGACACAACCAAGTGTACTATCAACTAAAATAACAAACTATGAAGAAAAAGAATGTATTGAATGTATAAAAGCAAATATCAAACATACACTAATACTAAAACTACATCAATCTCCTCTTACAAATCAATTTGGAGATCTTATTCATATCAATATTATTGGTCCTATTGAACTGCACACATATAAGAACATACATTACTTATTAACAATTGTAGACAATTCTACTTGTTAGTGCATAATGCTCAAATTACAAACAAAATCTGATACATATACACAATACATACAATGGACAATCAAAATATTTACACAGTACAGAGTTAAAATAAAGCTTTTACAAAGTAATAACAATACTGTATTCCTTAGTGAAGATTTCCAACAATATTTAGATTCATAAGGAACAAAACAAAGATTAACAGTACATCATACTCTACAACAGAACAGAATAGTAGAACAAACTCATAAAACTATATTTAGAGGTGTAAGAGCATATCTAACATCTACTAAATTACTATTTACATTATGGGCTGAAGCAGCAATTCATATTATCTATATTCATAATAGAACACTGTGTACTGCTTTAAATTACAATACCCCACATTACAAACATTATGAAACCTACAGAACAATTGATAATATATACAAATTTAGTCAATATATTATCATTTGTAATGAAAATCCTACAAAAATACAACAGTAAGGTATCATTGCTTGTTGGATAGGATTAGACAATGAAAGTAAAGGCTATAAAACTTGGCACAATAATAAAATTACCATTGAACAAAATATTCAATTTCTCAAAGGTAAACCTCCTCAAATTGAAGGGGAGAAAATAGACAATATGAACAACAATACAAACAAGTGTTTAATAATTAAAAATAACGAAACAGACAATAGAATAATGAGAACAGACAACAATGATACAGACAACACTGATACTAATAAAAAAGGAAAAGTAGTAGAACTAACAGACTTAATGGATGACAAAGTTAAATTAACTGAAAAAGAAGTAGAACCTAAACTACATTGATCAGAACAGAAACAGAAACTAACAGAATGTACTATCAAGCTTGAACAACACATGGAGAATAAACATGTAACAAAACACATGTATGCACTTAGCAAAAAGGATGAAGATAATATTACTATTCATTTAACAGAATTTAATACTAAAATAAGTGAAATACAATTGGATCCGACTTCATTTAATGAAGCAATCTAATGTCTAGATTGTGATTCATAGATTACAGCTATGAAAGATGAAATAAAACAATTAGAAAATCATAATACATGGGAAATCACAAATCCACACAATAATATTAACATTATTGGAACACAATTTGTCTATAAAATAAAGCAATACACTGACAATAGTATAGAAAAATACAAAGCACAATTAGTAGTTCAAGGAAACTATCAGATTGACAGCCTTAACTATCATACAGATGATTTATTTGCTCCTACTGCTAGACTATCTACAGTGCAATTAATATTAGCATGGGCAGTATCTAATAATTATGAAATATATCAGATAGATATAAAATCAGCATATCTGTATGGACAATTGACAGAAGACAAAGAAATA